>NW_009260835.1:183288-185707 GCF_000687185.1 Egretta garzetta | reverse complement strand
GGTCTTTTGTCCTCTAGTTTGCACTGGGGTGAATTTGCAGGGTCAGCTCCCACCTTTTTCTGTTACTGAATTCAGAAAGATTCCTTTTTAAACAATCTGGACTGTTATAAACATGTCTCGATATCTTTTAACTCTCTGATAATTAAACTAAAGATTTCAGGATTGCTTTGCATATGCAGTATGTCAATAGGTTCAATTCTCTATACCTAATAAAATGCTGAAAATTTTGTGTGTATGTGTGCATAGGAGGAAATGAGCAGTGGCTCCTAAACTGGTAACACTTGGAGAGTGGAAAATATGGTATGTTTGTTTCTGCTTTATGAAATTCTTAAGTTTCAACAGTCCTACCTAAGATGCATATGGTCTGTCAGTGTAGTTTACCTCAGCTGACTTGCCCATTTTAATAAGTGAAAAGCTCATCACCTGTGCTACGTGCTAAATATTGATAAATAATATATGTGGAAATCAGTTACTATTAATGTATAAGGCATTTCTAGATTAATAAATTCCCATTATACAGAAGGAATTTGGATAATTAAGATGATTTATCTGCAGAAAGAATGAGTGTTTGAAGTCACCCATGATATGTATCACACAACATCATAAGAAATGATAAACAAAACCCACACTGAAAAAAAGAAAACACAAAAAAAGAGGAAAGGATGCATTTCTTTTTTTCCCTACACAGGCAGGATAATGGAACTTTGGAGCTTTTGAAAATTCTTAAATGCTAAACACTCAAAGAAAATGTTTCATTTATTCAAGATTTAGCCAGCATTAGTCTGAAGACAGACCGAGAATATTATGTGAGCAACTCAGTGAAACTTGCAGGACACAGCATCATCTTACTTTCTTTGTTTTAAATGTCTGCTCAATGCCATGAACACACAAGACCTGTGCTTTATTTAAAGCTCTGGATAATTCAGGGCAAGTCATTTCATCTCCTTGTGTCTTTATTTTCTCCTGGCGATATTACACTGATCTCTGTGTTAAAGGATACTGGGATGTAGTACTGAAACTATTAAGTGTTTGATTATCCCTTCCTGAGCATCACTGCTCTTGCCTCAGGACAGCACAGGAGAGAAATGACAAATGCACACTGTTGCCCAGCTTTCTTTGAACCTGCTTAGGAAAAAAAGGGCGTTTTAGTTAAAAGGTGTTGCTCACTGACACACCAAACACTAGGGGTGAAATTATAGTTTCGTTAAAGACAATGTGGTTTTTGCCATCATCCTTGATGGTGCTGGGTTTCATTTGCCTTTGATGGGATTCTGCACACCGCTTCATTTCAAACTACACTTATTATGTATTCCACTAATATATCAACATGTAAGGAAAAAAAATCTCCTCTGGATGAATGTTATACATGAAGAAGGCTATGAGGAGCAGCACTTTTATCCAGAAAGCTGAAGGATGGCAGTCTGGCTTAAAATTTTCAACAGAAGTAAAATAACAACCTAAGGTGTGGATGTTATTTTGACTCTAAAATATGCATCTTTGTTCTACGCCTTGGTTGCCATTGAGGTATCAGATTTTTAAAATGTTGCCCAAGAACAACAGGCGGTTTATTGCTATTCCCTGCTTCTGTTTTTTCCCAAGCTGCAGCAATCAAACGAACAAGAAAAGTCATTTGTTCAAGGTGGGGTAGATATCTGTTAACATGCATGCTGATTTTATGGTGAAGTCGAAGGAACATAGCTTTAACCACTCACTGAAGAACACTCTTAAACTTGCATTTATTTACATAGCATCTATGGCATTTGGCTGACTGAAGAGAATTGATCAGCAAGAAGGCTGTTAAACAGCAGTCCTATAGCAGGCACTGCACTGAGGATTAGAGGTTTATTCCACTAATTGGTGCCCTCCTGTTGTCTTTATGAGTCAATTCTAAAAAATAAAGGAGCACTCCAAACTGCGTTTAGAATAAAAGCAGAGTGATGCTTTTTGCTGCACAGAAATCCCATAGCTGAGCTCTTTTAGAAACGAGTTTAGGATTTTCTAGCCAAATTATTCCTCCCCAGAGAATTCCTTCTTGCAGTGCTGAGGCCTTACTGTGCTGCTTCGGCAAACCCCATATAGCATGGTATGCTGAAAAACAGACCTGTAGCTGACATGGTAGGCATGATGTTGCCTTAACTGTCCACCACATCCACCTTTGTGAGAGCAGAGCCCTTGCCTGTCCCTGGCTCACGAGCTGGCTGGCAGGCATGGCTTCCACCCCACGGAGACAGCAGCGCAGGGGCTCGTTGTGATGCCGTCTCTGCAGAAGTACGTGTGCACCTACAGGTTTGAACAATGCCATGGGAGCATGGTGGAAGCTGTGAGGTGGGACCTGGGGAGCTCCAGGACATCCACCCAAGAAGCAGGCTTCTCTTGCAGATGGGCTAAACTTGACCAGGGAGGACTGAAGAGGGAAAGA
>NW_009260835.1:140662-183234 GCF_000687185.1 Egretta garzetta | reverse complement strand
AGAGGTTTCAGCGAGTTCCCGCTTATGTTTTGAAGAATGCTTTATCATGGGTAGGCAGAAATAAAGTTCTCATCTCTGTGGTTTTAACAGTAATCTGAAACAAGAAGGTGTGCAAGCTGAACCCTGAAGAGCAGTGTTGGTACTAACATGATGGGCGAAAGGGCTACCTGGCCTCAGCTGTCTCCTGGAGGTTTCCAGGGCATAGAGAGCACCACTAGAGGGCTCACAAAGTATTTAAAGGGTTATTACATGTGGTACATAAAAAATATTCTCATTTTACTTTCTCCATTTGTACATGCAACGTATTTCAGAACTTAATCTGCTAAAGCGTGCCTTTACTTTAGAGTCAGCTTCATGGACTCTCACAGGCTCATCTCTGTATGGGGACACCACCACCCTCTGACCTCCTGTGTAAACAGGCCTTCCATGTAAATCAGCTTTGGCCTGATCATGCTGCTCATTGCCCAGTAGGCACTAACCAGAGGCAGCCATTCAGCAAAGCAAGGATTGCCATTACCAGAGCTTCCAGAGGAATGAATAAGTTCAGTGCATCAGGTGTAGCAATGTCAGTGTGTTGCACATATTAGTGCTTCAGACAGAAAAGAAAAAACCCACAACCTTCTTTCCCTTTGTCTTTTCCCATAGGAACCAACCAAAAAAAGGTGTAGTAAAGCTAACTGGAAAGATGACAGGCACAACTGCAATATTTGCACCTTCCCTAACTAGGGGATTCATATAAATTCTGGAACAACAGGCTCTCAGGCATATGAAGACTTCGGTATATTGCTCAAGGGGTCAGGGAAGTAGGCCATCCCTACAATAAGATATGAAAGCAATTTGTGGCAACTAGTAAATAATGCTAACTACCCCGAAAATACGCTTTCTCCTAAGGATGGGGGAGATGGAGGAGAATACAAAACTAGTACAATGGGTATTCTTTTCCCCTTCCTACCACTCATTAGTCCTGACGACCTTGTTATAACATTTGGTGTTGAGAGTAGAAATGCTCTAATATGTAGCCCCAAACTAAAAAACATGAAGGCAATAATCACAGGAGTATTTCAATGCTAACTAAAATGAATTTCCTCCTTTTTTTCTACTCTTTCTTTTCCCTTTCCTCTCTGAAAGAGGCTGCCAAGGGAATTATTATGATTACTCTGCATGTTTTGCAGATGGTTGGCTGCTGCACGGGGTTCTTGAGAGAGGTCAACATCCTATAACATCCAGCGTGGATGCTGCCCTCCACACCAGCTGAGCTTTGGAAGTCCTTAGTCAGCAAAGCTTTTGCTGACATGCCTAATTGAAGTCTCTGGGACAAGTCACCTCCTCAAAGCATGGATTCAAGCACTTTCCTGAACCGGGACTTAATTTTACTCTCCTATTAAACCCAATGGAAATATTCCACTTTCCAGGAATGGAAGTTGAAGCAGACTTTTAATTTTTTTTATATCTATCGATACGTAAGTATGTACACAGACACACATGCACACACAAAATCTTCAAATCTGAGGTGTTCAGAGGCCACGTTCAAGGATTTTCTCAGGAGTTTCAGCTAAATCTCGTAAGTTATTCTCTCAGGGATATTAGAGACATGGACATCGGTTGCGTCGTGTCAACAGTATGAGGACAGGAAGCTTTCCTGCCTTTTGGCTTTGCTATATGGCATGCAGACAAGCGGTTTGGAGAGCCCGTAGTCACAGGCTGGTGGGAGCAAGGAGGCTGTATGTTTATTTAATCTGTAGCCTTTTGGTAAATAATCGATAAATCCACCTTTCTGGTACCACTCTGTGGTAAAGTGGAAGAGAAAAAGGGGCAATGCTGACATAATGCTGTAACACCCACCCGTAGGGTCCACGGCTTTCTGTACGTATGCCGGCAAAGTGAGCAGACTGTATTTAGCCCCTCTCCAGGACTGGACTGATTAAGGATCAAAATAGGAACAGCAACTGCCCCAAAGGCTCTGTTTGTCAGAAGATGAGGATGCTTACTACCGCTCCTCCTTTTAAAGAATGAAGATGATACAAAAAATCCAGACTTTCAGCCTCAAAGAAGGGTAGAGGATCAGTTGCTGCAGGTTGTCTTGGGGCCCACCAGCCCACATGGCTGATGACAAGACTGTGGACCTGGGCCAGGAACAAGCATTGCTGCTTGTATTAAGACTTTGCTCCTGCCCAGCAGGAGCGCTGGGATGGCATCGACTCCAGCTGCCCAGAGCTTGGGGAAGGGCTCCAGACTTTTGCCCTGGGGGGAGACAAACAGTGCTCTGCCATTCGAGGTCTGCAGAAGACCAGAGCATCCTTCCATTCTCCCCCACATGCATCCCGAAAGAAAACTCCTGAAAATCTGTCTTCATTAACGGCGGTATCACCCTTTAGGACAGGAATGTGTTTCTCTGACACAACTGTTTCACAGGGACAAATGCATGAAGGTGAATACCTTGAATAAACAGGCTGAGATTTTGAAAGCCACCTTGAGTAAAAACCGGATTTTCACATCCTTTAGGTACTTAGAATCTCTGCCCTTGTTATCTGAACTGCACCCACACAAGCAGTCCTTGCAAATGTAGCATTTTACAAGTTTGGGTTTCGGATTTATTGTTTAAAATTATTTGCAAACCAGTGACTTATAACACAGATATATCTGCTCATCTACGTCAACAAGGGTTGTATGAATCTTAGATTTCTAAGATGCAAATTACCTATTTGTGCTAGAAATTGAGGCATCCACTATAGTTTATTTTGAGGTGGGCTTTTTCATTTCGAACATTTTTCACAAAGATGCATACTACTATTTAAGTATTATGAGGTTAACATAAACCAACAAAAGCAAAGAAATTGTAAGCTAAGATTGATGATACATTCCTAACTCATGCTGTTGTGCCTAATTATTGCAGGACTGCCAACCAGCTCATGATAATTACACACTGCAAACAGAGCTGTGGGGGGAAAAAAAAAATCATTGTTTTGGGTTCATATTACTTTCACTGAACTTTACTGGCATGTTTGATTCATATCTCCTTTTTATGTTTTGAGCTCATAGAGCCTGCAAACTCAAATACGAACCTCCTGATGGATCAGGAAGAGCAAGGCTGGTTTTCCCTCCAGACTCTCGTCTAAAGCACAATGACAATCTTGTGCCATTTATTATTACCACAAAAACACGCTATTCTTGCTTGTCCTCGTGATCCATGCTGGGCCAGCCTCGCTATTTCCAGAAGAAACATCAGTCAGTCCTGTTTGTGTTTGTGGACGGCATATGAGAAAAGAAGAGGGCTTTGAAGAGCATGGGGAAAGAGCTGTGTAACGCACCATGGCCGCTGGTTTCTCTTGGTCTCTTTTTTACTGTTTCCTGGAGTTCAAAAGCAGATGCTTCTTTCTGTTCTCTTACTGGATATGAGTATAGTTTCAATCCCAGAGCGGCAGTATCTAGAGAGGAGTTTAATCATTTTTACTCTCTCATTTTACACTCATATGTCCTTAACCCAATTTAGATGGTCAAAGCACTCTGGGACAGTGATTTTTGTTCACTCAATGCGTATGCAGTCCCTAGCACTACAGGGTCCCACCCCAATGGAAAACATTAAGTGCTTCTCTGATATAAATGCTAAATAATTGATCACAAGTCCCTAAATCATACAATGCAATGTAATTTCTTCTCCCTGATTTTGTTATGCTATTATTTATATCAGCATACAGTATTGATATAAGAAATTTGTAACGAAGTCCAAGAGATGCTTTGATTTAATGTGGTTACAGGTACTATCATTGCAAGTGGCAACAAATAGCTCTAATGGATTTTCTAGTACCTTGTTTTCATCATCTGTAATAGACTCTCATCTGCGCTGGTCGGAACTGTAGGATGCCCGTGTCTTCTGCACCCAGACTTTAACAGATCTATATTTTATGGCCCTACAGTAAAAGTAATTGCAGGTTTTATAATGTCTGTGTACTGCTCTGACTGAAAGCAATCCATTTACAGACTTCCGGAAAGTTGAGGTGTTTCGGTTACAAATACATGAGCTGAGATGGGCTCCGGTCACACAGCCAGCCAGTTCCCAGCCTCCTTTTAATGAGGGCGCATTCCAGAGATCTCACTTTCTTTTCCTTTGTAGTAACACCAAAACAGAAGAAATTTTGGAAGACGAGGTGTTTAGACTGAAAGGACCCTGCCCCTGAGTTTTATCAGTTCAGAGGAAGAGCAGAAACTTGGAGGCCATTCCAGAAGATGCTGACAGCTGGAGCTGCCAGCGAGGGCAGCACGCCAGCATGGCCGCTCACCCTCTTCCCAAATCAGACCCTTTGGCTGCAGCTCACAGTTGACAAAAATCAAGAATTGATTTTTACTCACGGTCTAACCTCAAATTAGCTTTCAAAAGCCGTGCAACAGATCTTGACAATCTCACCATAGGAAAGCAGGAACTAAGGCAATCGGAGAAAAGCAAAATCACTTCTTTTTTTTTTGTGTGTTGAATGATGGAGTAATTATACCGTCTACCTAAAATTCAAGGGCTCTGCCAAACATTCATACCTACACAACCCTCCGCAGGGCTGCCTCCTGCCCCCATGGTAACAGCCAGGTCTGCAGCAAGAATTTGGCCCAAGGAGCAGGAGAAGGTAACAGGGGAATGGGGTTTTTTTAAAGGCACAAATGCCCTCTAAATGTCAGGGCTGCCATTTGCGCCTCTCAAGACCAAGAATAACTCAGTCCGAATGTTAGCAGTGTCTTTTTGCATTATGTGATGAATGGATTAATCCTGCTATTATCAGAATAATTAATCTTGCTTGACACTCCAGGCAAAAAATCCAATATGCTGGATTCCACAGACATGGCAGTGCTTTGTAATATTTTGTTATCTTTTCAATTTATAATTAATAAGGAGAGTAGGGAATCCAGGAGAATCAACCAGCATTAAAATAAGCAGAAAACAGAAAGTTAAGATATCTGGAGTTGAGTCTCAGCTATTTCAACAACAGTATCAATTGAAAAGGAATTCCCCAACTTGGAGATGGACAAGATCCCATTGCAGCTCGCAACAACACCAGATGCCACTTGCTAAATTATCTGAAACCAATTTTTGTCATAACATGAATTATATGCTCTTACTGATGAGTCTAATTTTAAAGTGTTATTGTTTTAACAGTATAGTCCTTGACTGGACTGCTCCAGATGTGGAAACTGGAGAGAAAAGGACAACCAGCCTAGACCCTCGGCATCGTCGGGCTCCTGAAAGGAGCCATTCAGCATGAAAACCTATGCATGGCTAAGGAGGAAAAAAAAGTATGCTGAACTCTTATGGGTAGGCTGTTAGAGAATCCCTGTACTAATAATAGTGTCATTTTTTATTTTCAGAATAGCACCCCAAAATTACAGACTTTCCTTGACCCAAACAATAAACATTCTTCCTCTAACTCTAAAAACCCATGTGAATTAAACATTTTTTTTCCAAACACTGTATTTCTTGGTGTAAAAATAATGATCTCTCCTCCCAGCACACACACATTACCCTCTTATGTGCTTTTTTCCCCAGGTTAAATACTTGTTCTGAGGCTGCACTGCTGACCATACAAAACTTGTTGCATGCTTGGTTCAGCTCGCTACTTGGAAAGTAAGCAGTAATGTTCTGCCTGGAGTTCCTACAGGGACCAGTGGGGGCTGCCTCTCTGCTGCAACCTGCACTTGGGCTGGAAACCACCGACCTGCTGTGGCTCAGAAGCTGTCCTCAGCAGGGTGGGCACCAGCCCATCTTTGTGGAGTGATAGCAAAACTTTTATTCCTATTTTCAAAAAAGAACCGTGGCGTTTCAGGAAGAGCTGCTAAATTAAAGGCAGGGGGCAGGAGGACTGTAAAGGCATTAAAACCTTTTACCTTGCTGGAGTTTGGCAGGGGAAACCAGTGACAAGAGGGACAATACAATCACTCCTGGACATCTACCACCTTCTTGCAGAGACATAACCAAACATTTCAAGTATAAGTGGACTCAAAGACCATGGTAGTTAATGGAAACCTATCAGCTGACATTAATACTCAGACCATTAATTATTTCCTTCCAAGCTAAGACAAAAAGAACAAATTCCACAATCTCTATAGCAGGTCATAGATCGTTAGGTGAATGGCAGGATCTTGAAAAGGGTTCTCACGATCTCTGTGGCACCCAGCTGCTGACGCTTACATCAACCCATCTTCTTGACCCAACACTGTAATTTTCCCTCAGCCACCATGCCTCTTTCATCAGAGATGATCCTTAAGTCTTAACGGAGCTCTCATGAAAATATATAAAGGATCACTGCTGCTCTTTCAAAGATTCCCCAAAATCAAATGCGTTTTGCAGCCACAAGGTCTATCAGACACCTGTCAGGGGTTAGACACTTACATGTTATGATTAGAAATCATCAAAGTTTTCCTAGAGGAAAACTCCTCCAACAGCAAGAGATGAACCGCACCCCCAGATAGTGTATACTCAGTGATCACTGTGAGACTGAAGACACGCACGGTTCACGGTTCACTCTGCCTGGACCCTTGGTACATCTCCAGGGACTCCTGTGCTCACAGGATCCATGGTACGTTTCTAGTGTTTTCAAGACGTGCTGCTTGGAGGTAGTCATCCATGGAGCTGAACCGAAGGTCCTGGAGCTCTTAATCTAACTGAGCTCAAGCTTGCAGCAGAGAGCTTGGAAATTTCTGAAACATTTATTTCAATGGGGTCTTTTTGGGTGGCCAGTGCTTCCCCATGGAAGAAGGGCTGGATTCTGGGAGTCGTCTCCAGAGCAGTGGACATACTGGCTGAGCCAGATGGTCTGAGGCTCAGCACACTTGCAGTCCTACCATGAAGCAGTCTGCAGAAGTGTGCTGTCAGGGAAGGACGGGACTGGGAGCACAACCACCAGCCACAGAAGCAGACCTGCTCTTCAGCAGCAGGGATCATGAGAAGCAAGTCCAGGTTTGCTAGTACCCTACTTCAGTCAATCTGTAACTATTCTTTCAATTGGTTCACAACTTCCAAACTTTTGTTACTGTTTGACTCTTAAATAACGGTGTAAAGTTTATCTTTGTCTTTTTTTAAAGATCTTTTTGCAAACTAGAAATCCTGTGTTTTCAGCTGTGGCAGTTGCAGACTAACCCAACCACTGATGGCTGCAATATTATCCTGTTTTTCTGCACTCATTTCATTGTCTCTAGCTGGTATTTCTCATTGTACTGTTCAATTTGTAACAGGACTACCCTTCAGCTTATTTGTGTACAGGGCTAGTCACAATAGGGCCATGTTTCATAATTGTGTTGAGGTAATGCCCAAGGCTCTCAGCAAGAAATAATAACGAATGACATGACACAACTGTGCTGAGTCACACCTTTTTAAAACCCAGCTCTTTTTGAGGGACACAAGAGCATAGATAAAAACAGCCACGGGCGGCAAAGAGCCCCTTCTGAAAACAGCTCCTGGTAACTCATTCAAGTCAGTGGTCATAAAGAACAATAGCACAGCTGTTGGATAAATGGGATGCTTACAACTGTACACAGAAAACCTAAAAATTTCTGCAACGAACCCATTAGCCTTTACTACACGAGTGGTACAGGACCTGCTGTTTCAGTAATGCTCTGCTGGGCCACATAAAACCTGCAGAAAAAAACGCAGAGAGGTCTGGCATCCATCCACTCCTCCATCTGTCTGAGGGCAGCTGGGAAACTGCCCCAATCAGTCCTCAGACTCAGGGATGCTCTAACGCTGCAGCCAGCGCCAGTGGATCAGAACTGTTACATGACCAACGTGTCCACAAGCCTCGGTTTGCAATGAACGCCTTATATTGTCTCTCATAAACAATTAAAATAAAAGTTCTGTTATTTACAGCAGTTTCAATCAGCCCTGCTCCTAGGATATATGTTCCCAAAATAGCAAAATCACAGATCATCAGCACCGCTTCTGGATCATCTCATCAGCCTATGATCATATCCAGCACAATCCTTTTTACCAGGAATTTAAAAGCTGTTTTCTACCACATTCCAGTGGCATCAGCAACCCCCAGCTCCATGCAAGACAGTGGAGAGCATATTCTGAAAAATACATGGTATATATTAAAATCACATCAGTAGGGACGCATCAGAACATAAAGCAAAGACATCATGAGCCTGGAACTACTGGTTTTTTTTCCTAGGGTTTTGTTCTGTGTAAGGTTTGTTTTCTTTTCCTGCACTAGATAGTCCTCCTAATTTGTTATGACTTTAAAAAAAAACCAAAAAAACAACAACCTAGGAATGAAGGAATTTGATTAAGTCCTTTCACTTAGTTAATTTCCATGATCTAATATTCCCCTCATGTTCCAACACAGCTCTGTTCTCTGCTGACGACGTCAGGGCTGAGGAAATCTCTTAGAACGTGGTTTCAATTCAAGGGCAAGGCAGACCAGAGACCACTTAGCTCCCCAGACAAGGTACATTTGGTTTAGTGTGCTTGTAGGCGAGCCAGAAACTGTAACAAGAACACTTCGGAAACCAAGTCCCCTTGGATATAGATGATCAATAATGTTCTTGACAAAGTTGAAAACAGTTCAGAACATGGTGTCTCACCAACTTATATTGTAATGTTTTAGTGTAGTTACTGTGGATCTCATTTCTGGCAATATCTTGAAACAGCAATCAATACTTGCCCAGGGTACACTTTCCCTGCCATTTATTCTGTTATCCAGCCAGTGGCAACAACAACCATTTAAGATCAGCTACGCACTGATATGTTGCTAATGATGAGAATCTACTGTATGGATAACAAGGACCAAGACCCTTCCATGCTGGATACGACAGAAGAAAAGACTCCCAGATACCCATCGCTATAGCATCTGAGGAAATTTTGCATAAAATGAGTAGCAACGGGAAAGTCCCCAGTGGACTTCCTCACCTCTCATCCTGCAAATAAAAATGATACCACAAGGGCAGTAGACACTAAAAAGAAATGGACTATCTATCAAGTGGGCTAAGCTTGTACGGAGGAGAGGCAAATATTTTAACAATATGGGGATTAGGGTTTTGTGGCAGCAAGGTAAAAAAAGGTAGATTTTGTGGGACTGATTCCTGGTATGTGCTCCTGTTGTTTTTGTGTTGGTCTGTATTTGATGTTTGCCAAAAATGTCAAAGTGCGAGGTGTAAGATTTTGTTTTATGTCCATATATTATGAAGGAAGTAAAGAAAACCAATCCATCAATCCAGTGGCTGATGTTTAACCTCCTTTCTCCCTTCAACTTGCGTATGTCTGCTGCTCCCGCACTTCCGAGAAACCGTGAACTGTCTCATCTCCAGGAAATACAACAAACCTTAAATTGCAGAAACAAAAAGCCTTATTGAGCATTTGGGAAATGTTCTGAACAACACTGCCCAACTCCTGCGGCAAAACATTGCAGCAGAGACAGACGCAGTACTGGTGGAAACAACTGGCAGAGGGATATTGCAAAACACGCGCGACAGTAGAACCCAATATGGCTGTTTCTCTGAGCGGGGGAGCTGAACACAGGAACGCAGTGAGCAAAGCACCACAACGTGCTGGATGTGCCGGCATTACTGAATACTGAGTAGCTGCAAGAATGGGGCATATGCAGCAAGAGGAAAACAAATGTATCGTCTGAAATAACAACGCTAAATTAAAAGTATGTTCGCTGCTTTCGGGTAACTGCTAGACATTAGCAAAGAGCAAAGCCATCCTTGTGCCCAAAGCCAGTCCCAGTTTTTGTTTTTCAGACCCTTCTTCACTGAGATCTCAGAAGAATTTCACCAGAAAAACAATGTCTGTATGGTGAATGATGGAAGATGTTAGACTGAGCAGAGTAGCAAAGGACAAGGAAAGGACTCAGGCAGACGGACTATTACCTCTTAAATAGGAATTAGCCAGGGCACAGCAATAATGCTCAGCCGGTGGCTGGATTTGTATACCGTTTTAAGAGGGCAACTTATTTTACTATGATTCATCTAGGTAGCAAACGTGTTGTAAACAAACTCTAGACCGTGCCTACACTTGATTTCTTGGCCCTAGGTTTCCCATCTCAGTGGTTTGGCTCCACCAGCGGGAGCAGCACTGGCAGCGCTAACATGGACAAGGCCCCTAGGGTGGTGACACTTTCACCAAGCAACCGCTTCCACCCCCAAGGAACAGAATGAAGCACCTGGCAAGCCGGGTGGTGCTGCACAGGGTGCTGCAGGCATGTTCGGAAGGAGCCCTGAGAAGCATCCCTGCCACCCTGCCTTCTCCCTTGCTCTCACATGAAGCAGGAGAGGGAGGATCGAGCTGCATGATGGTGGTTCGGGTCGCCTCCCATGCCACCCCCAGCCTAGGGAGCAGTGGCCAGAGGGCGGCAGGGAATGAAGAGCATTTCTCACTTCCCTGGGGGAGAAGGAGTGACTCCCAGGTATGGGGCTCCCCCTTCCCTCCCCTTGCATGCCCACAGGAACCCTGACAGAGAGCATGGTCTGCAAAGCCCATGCACAAGCTCCTCACACCCTCTTAGTCTCCAAAGCAGAGTTGTGTCAGATTTGCCCATAAAAAAGGATGCAAACATTCTTGCCCAGGCTCCCCTGGGGCACGTGCAGCCCAGGCCCCCAGCAGAAGACAAACCTGAACTCTGCCACTGCAGCGGCACAGAGACATTGCTGTCTGTAGCAGCACTGTCTCAGCCACGTGGATTTTGTCTGTGTGATTTCCTCCAGCTTATCGTCTGATCTCTAGCCCACGGTTAAACTGAACCTTAAGGGTTACAGGTGAGGGAAGGAAAAGTGCTTTTGTTCTGCCGTTGCATCCCTCCTTCTTCCCACCTCCCAGCTTCCTCCCTCACCTGAATTAATCCAAAGTTACAGAGGTAGAATCACAAGTGAAAGAGCGAAGAATAGGGAATATGGAAAAAGCGTGTCATAAAACGAGGTTACTCATACCATCATGAGGAAGCAGGGTGATTATACACACTTTACACAGAACGATAGAAACAATAGGATTACTCACACAATCTCAAACTCTAATGAGGTGCATCAGTTACACTCCCACAGCAACCTGGAGAAAGGAGGAGAGTAAAATCTGCTGGTTTAGCCTAATAAGGACTTTGCGAGAGAGTTGCAGTTAACATGGCCGACTGACATGTGGTGTGCCAGGAGCTGGCTAGGGGCTGCAGTCCAGGGTTTCTACATGCACTCACCAGCCCAACGGAGAGGGGAAGGGAGCAGAGACCTCCAACTCCACCTTTAACCTAATCTATTCAGGTCGAGAAGGTAGGTACAAAATCCAAAGAGGAAGCTCACCAGTAGTTATATTGAAACTTTGAAGAACACACCTTATGTTTTACTTTAAATAATCGGTGACCCAACAAAAAGCCATTCACATAAAGACAGAGGAAGAGGACAGATCTCCTTAAATGTTCTTCTACAACCAGACCTCTTGAAAAGAGCAAGTGCTGGATTGACTTTATGTGTTTGTGGCTGTGAAGGCAGTATCTGTAAATGGTACTAATGAAAGGAAACAGGCCATCTGAAATTATATAGCTGTAAAATGTCATTAAGACCTATTTTTGTGAATAGATTATATACCACCTGACAGATTCCTCTCCCGGATGGGCTTTTTTATGTGAAATTTAGAAAACAGCTGGGAACCTCCCAGGCACAATACATCTCACTCTATCACGGAGGTTTCAGCCGGGTGAACCCTCCTCTCCTCACCCAGTGTTCATGCAGAAACCCCAGGCAGCTGCGCTGCAGGTGCCCACAACACCTTGAGATGGATCCATCCTGCTTTTCTCAGGAGCTGAGCTTCCTTCACAACTCCTTTGACACACCTGTTTGAGCCTTCTGATAAACGCACCACTTAACTACGCGCTCAACCTCTCCCTCTCCCGGACAAGGAATTAAGCATGTGTTTAAAAGCTTTCCAGCACAGAGATGATTTCCCTCCCAAGACCCACCTCTTGGGAAAGTCCAAGGCTTCAAAATCTGTATTCCTTGATTTTGTGTGAGATTGAAATAATTTAAAATCAATGGTTCACTTCAGACTGACAGAAATGCTTCCCTGCAGCTTCCTATCGTTTTGACATTTCTATTCCAATGTTTAAAAAAAGGAGATAAATCTAAAATGTAAGCACAAGAATAAAGCATAAAGTGAACATCATGCATCTTAATTGTGTTGAAATAAAACAATTTTTTTTTTCTGTGAAGATGTTGGTGAAATCGTTGCATTCTGTCAAATTTATCAGCTTGTGTTGAATCAGCACTTTCTGAGTGTTCATTCAGCTCAAGACTTCCTATGCTCTTTACACCTATTGCTTTTCAGCAGAAAAGCTTTCCCAATGCTTTTGATAGCACCGTGATAACTTCTTTATAGCATTTTTCTTTAAAATTCCCCTTACTTACATTGAAAAAGTAATCACGTAGCTTAATTTTTTTCTCCTTGCCATTAGAGCACTATCGTCTTCCTAAGAAAGCTGCTTTTTATCTGCTTGGAGCTCTTCAGCATGAATAATCTCAAGGAAAATTATGCAGAAGACTCCTCAGTTTGCATTTCCCCTCCCTTGAGCTCTCCAATGCATAACTGGAACATGGACTTCAACCCAAACTTTTTGCAACAACCCGTTGGTGTTTCTGGTTATTATCACGCCTGATGTTACAATGCGTCTTCTTTTAGGAAAAGCAGTGTTTAATTGACCAAACAAGAAAAACAAATGCTTCCCCAAGGCAAAAATTCCATGAACTGTTTGGATGTTTTCTATGAAGTTAACAAGCACTTCTGTCAGTATTTGGAAGTCTTAGACTCTGTTTTTTGAATGGACTGAAGTAAAGAAGAGACAGCTTGAATAGGATTTTACAGTTTCAGCATGCTTAAGGACATTCCAGGCTAAAATATTACTTGTTTTGTAACATTACTCATAAATAAATGAGGTTTTTAAGATGGATTTTATACTCAAAGCAAATCTTAAGTTATATCAGTACAGCTAGAACAACAGAAGATGAATACAGTTACCTTCTGAACTTACAGGGAAGAGTGACAGGCCATGCTCTTGAAACCTTCTTTTTAATATATTTACGTTTAATGTGACCCTGCAATCAGACTACATGTGGAAACACTAAGTGCAGCTTTATGGACTTTTGAGGGCTTGGTGCAGCTGCAGGGATATAATCCACAGATGATCCAAATACAGTAAAGGAAAAGGATTCAGTTTTTTAATACCAACATCATTTACTGACTTCATGCTGACGTAGTGTAGGTGAACATAAGACTATCGAGAGGAGGACTAATTCTTCTTCTTCTTCCCAAACAAATGAAAAGCATTAAACAAGCATTTTCACTGCCAGAAAATTAAAAAAAAAAAAAAGAAAAAAAAAAGAAAAGAAATAACCTCTTCAACTTTCCATGGTTTGCGGGTAGCAAAACCACTGGCAAGCTGGAACTCAGATTCCAAAGCCACTGAATTCTTGAGGATGTCTCAGCACCATCCATCCTTAGGATCAATGAATCAAAGACATACCACTGTCTCACACACCAGTTCCTTGGGTTTTTTCCTTGCTGTTCCCCCTAAGGGGGAGCATTCCAGGAAGGATGTTGTTCTTTATGTAGAAACATGATACAGTGAGCCTGGAAGGAAGAGATACCTGACTGGGACAGGTTTCAGTTACCCAGGAACTGATGCTTTTCCCTTCATATCTGAGGTGATCTGTAAGTGCTCTGATGTGCATGATTAACTAACTGAATGCTTGCTACACCCAGTCAAAATATGAGGCTTACATGTGTGATTTGAATTTGATCGTTCCTAACTCAGGAGTTTACTGTGGAAATTCAGATCATATTCAGAAAATAAATATGGAATAGTAATTCATATTGCCCAACCTGTACAGTGCCAGGCAGAGTTAATTCTAATGAACTGAGTTGGTTTGAATCCTGATATCCCTAGCATGTTTTAATTATTTCAGTTTATCTATTACATTTAAGGTCTAAGATTTTAAAACGCCAAATTCTACCAAGAAGTCGTTATGGCATGAGGTTTAGTGACATAAACTCCTTGATACTTTGGATGTCTGCAATGCAACCAGCTGTGACTATAGTTTTTAATAAGGTGGGAACTGCTGTAACCCAGGCCTGTTGTGAACAGCCTCAGGGTGACCGTCTCCAGTTCAACCTAAGCACAAGCCTTTCAACCCTTCTCTACTGCCAATGTCCTATTTGCCTAAATTGTAGGCTGAGAAAAAAACTTTACTCCTCAGTCTGCAGATAGGTATCTACTGGAAATTCCGATAAGCCAGCTGAATCTTCATTTTGGAGAAGCTACTGAGCATATTTCCTTAGAAGATGATCAGTTTAATCAACATTCCTTTAAATTGCCTGGGTTTAAACTTACAGACCTGAAAACTACATTATCTTCCTTGACTGCACTGTGAACTTCTCAAATGCACCTGAGTAACTCAGATTTCTCAATACTGCTCATTTTTGACAGAGAAAATCTAGTGTTCTCATCTGCGTTTTAGTTTTGAACAAAACCAAAATTTGAGGTCAGGTTTTACCCTCAACCTTATTCGCATGCAATAGAGGCCATGCTTCTGCATGGATTCACCTTGGAGGAGCAAATGGTCTTCAGAAATCTGAACAAAATTCAGGGGGTGAAAGAATACTCACATTAAAGCCAAGAAAATATTCCGGCACAGCTCTTAAGCAGTGAACTTGTAATAAACATCCTGAATATAGAAAAAAGCAACCTTGAATAATTAGGGTTACCAATTATTGGTCATTAACTAGAAATTAGCAACACTATCAAAACACCATTTAGTTTTCCCTGAAAGACTGGTGTATTTGAAAAAAATATTTTTGTTTAATTTGGATTAAGGCTAATGACAGGATTGTGTTATTTACTACCCCAACTATTCAAAAGTGCAAAGTGTTTTTTAAGTATTCACAGAATCCTTAGTGTATTACAAATTTTAGTTCAAAGTATTGTGTATCAGAAAATTCAAAGCCAAAAGCGTTTTGCTCATAATTTTCCTGTTTATAAGCATCAGGCAATCCAAATGAAGAAATGTAATCCTATGCAATCTGTATGACCAATTATATAACCTGAGCTGGCACAGGTATGAAAACAAAGGAAGAACAGAAAGCAAAAGCTAATAATTTGAACTAAATATAATTAATTATTGAATAATCAACCACGATACCAACAATACTAATACCAAGAGACTTTTCTGCTCTTTCTGTAATAGATTGTAAATTCTTGGTTTTGATTAGTGATGGGTTTGTCTCACATAACTTGGAGTGTTCTCAAGGTAAGCATGTTTGGCTTCAGAGTTTTGTGATATGAAAACAAGAAACCTTTGCAAAATTTGCAATCTGATCCAATCTTGAGTTCAGATCACATCTTCCAGAGGCTGTATGTGTTCAGACCTACAGATCAAGTTTTCAGCTGTGATTTATATGCAATTAGAAAATATGTAAGTGAAAAAATGTTCTGTAAACTAGCTGCATGAGGTTTCCCAACCCAGTTTGCAGGCTTTTAAGGGCAAATCTACTCCATCAATACAGCAAATCTTTTCAAAAGCATTTTCAAAGGATAAAAAAAAAGAGCGTGTTGCTGTGTCATGGGCAGGATGTTGAACAAAGATGGTTTTAGTGGTGATAGTGGTATACATCTCTCACCATATCTATTTAGCAGTTATGCTTAGGTAGCAATAAACATGAAGGATGGATGATTATTGATTATGGGACGAAGCCCAGACTGTCTGAACAGTTAGTAATCTGAACTATGTAGACTGCTGGACGCTCATCTGTGGTACAGAGTACAAGCTAAGAGTTTAATGGAAGAAGTCATTATAAATAACAACTCTTCTGCTTTATCTCAGGCTGAATAAGTGCAGCCAGCACAGTAAACCAGTATTATATCCCAACTGAAAATGCTAAGATTATGCCTACGTAAATATAATGAGTTACCTGAGGTACCTTTTAAAGAATTCTTAGTTCATGCAGTTCCAGGCTATTTGGCATTGACAATAAAAATTGACACAAAAAAATCCGTTATCATTCATTCTCACAACTCATTTTAGAAGAAAATAACTGTCATTGAATCTGCATTCCATTCTTTCCCAAATGCTCTCTGTATCGCTTTCCACTGCATCAGGAAGCTTTTACTTTGGCTGCCACCAGGTTCAAAGATACTCACTACACACTCCTGAGAAGCACCTTGCTTAATTTTGCTATATCATCTTACTACACAAATCAGTTCCAAGGCATTTCTTTTTTTACTTAATTGAAATGTGTATGCATCTCCATCAAAGGATTTCTTAGGTCTATGAGCAAATTCTAACTGGGGCATCGCTACACTTGTGCAGTTCCACTAACACCACGAGCGATACATGAAGGAAAAATAGATACTTCTCCAGATATATAGAAACCTAACTGTGCCTCTTAAATTATACCTGGGTTTTTTTAATGCAATTTAAACTGTATATTGGTCAGTGTAGCCTACAGAAAATTATTATGAATTTAAGAAAAAAAGCCGTAACATCATTTCTGCACCCCGAAATGTCTGAGAGAAACTCTCCTCATGTCTCTTTTTTACCTGAGCATTGAGTATATAGAGGATTTTTCAAAGGTTCAACAAAGGACTTGTTTATTAATAATACGGACTACTTAGGCTTATGGAGAAAGTTGCAGGCATTTAGTTAACTACAGCATTATGAATAAGCACTCAGAAGATGAAAGCGTGAGTGCAGGCTTAATATAATAGTGCTACTGGCTTAAGACTGGATATTCATCCAAGGCATTTTACTTGCCAAGGGCCAAAATCATGTCTAAAGGCACACTTCAATCACATCCAACAGCAACACACCAATACATAATGTGTCTCTGAGTCATATAAAGTGAAGCTGAATACCATAACTGGCTGCATGTTCCTTCCCCCTCTCATGCTTTAATTGCGCAATCAATAGTGAAATGTTTAAATCAATAATTTTGAAGTTGTGAGCTCAAAGCCGACACCAGCAGAGGAGGTTCTGCAGGCAGTGCAGTGCCAGAGCTGCATTTTCGTAAGAGTGGTGTTTTGCCTTGAGTGCAATCAATCTATAGATCAGCACATCTGAAGAGAAAATCCACAGGATTTTCCCATGATACTGTATCCCTTTCCTACTCCTTTGGATTCAGTCTCCTTTTCTGTCTTGACTTTAATTCCTTTACAGGGGATGCACTTGCTCAAGGAAAAAGACTCCAAACCTCACGAAGGCACTTCAACCTAGAAATTGTTCAGACAGAGCAGGGCTCTCAGAGCTTTTCCAGCACAGTGCTCTTGCCTTTCCCTATGCTAAAACTCTTCCCAAACATGAAGCACTGAAACGGCTTGCAAATAAATGCCCTTGTAAGGGAGAGAAGTAGTCTGTATAAACTGAGTTAGGCGAGGATGGGGTGAAGCAAAGGGCCGAGAGGTCAGCCCCTGCCTCAGCAGCATCACCCAGCTGGCTGCAGCCCCAGCCCGTGCTTCGCCGTCTGGGCGAGGGGCGAGGCTGCAGCCCCCACGCAGCCTTCGCACCAGCCCCGATCGGAGCGAGCAGCTCTTTTGTCAAGTACGGTGTGAGTCAGACTGCTGCTGAAGGAAATAATTTTGTTTACAGCAATGGGAAGGGAATTGCTGGAGCAATTAAAATAATGTCTTGTTTCATAATACAAGCTATACCAAGAATGGCTGTTAGCTGCATTTCAGTCTCAGGTACTTAAAAACAAACAAACAATCAATCAGAAAAAGTAGGTTCTAATTTCACAGAGGATTGTTAGGAAAAAGCAATTTTTATTTAACGCCTTCAAATCTTAGATGCTGCTGTGCCTGGCAGGCACCCAGTCCACATTCTTGTTACCGAGGAGTGGTCCCTTCCCGGCTAGCTGGAGGTGGCGGGTGGACCAAGATGTCTACAGGGGTTGCTGTCCTGTATCGCCTACCTGAGGTTTTACCAGTCACCAAAAGCTGTAAAGTCAAGGGATGTGCACGTACACGTGGAGGGTAAGAGGAAAGGCGAAACGTGAACCCATCACCCACTTCTTACCAAGGCGGTTGTTGGCAGGGTGGTCTCAGGGTGGTCTCTGGTGGGACACACTCATGGGACACATGCTGCAGGTGCCCAGGGATGGCCTCACTTCAGCACGTACTGAGCAGATCTGTAATAATTTCATGGTTTGTCCACAGGTTTCACCAGTAAACACAGGATCTGTAATAATGATGTCTCAGTTAAGGCCTGACTGGTGCAGGAAGGGGAGATCTGATTTGGTTTGTTTCAGTTTTTTGACTTTTCTAACAGTGTGTCTGTATGGCAGAGCCAAAGTCCAAATACATTCCACCTGCTGAGAGTACCTGTCAAGTCCCGAAATAATATGGAGATACTGATATGATCCATCATAGTTAATATTTCTCAAGACCCAAATGTTTACAGAGAACTTTCCAAGCAATTCGTCAGGAAGGAATAATAATCTCTCTTTCTCGCACACACACACATAAATGTACGGTTCCATGGAGTAATTTTGAAGAGCCACATTAAATAATGTATGAGCTGCTCATGGACATTTTGCAGCAGGAAAAAGTGAAATCTACAGTGTTATATGTTTCACTGTGAGTTGTTTGTTCAGTCCTGTTGTTAGCTAGCTGTTTAGAGAAGTAATCTCCCCAAGGACCTTTTGGTGTGTCTGGGGCTAAATAAGTAGAAATACAGTATCCTTTGGGATGGAGGGGCATGGCATGAAGATACCTTCATCCTCCAGATTACTAAACTGAACAGATCTTTTTCACCTGCAATCCTGAGTAAACATACAGGTGGCTTTTGTTGTGGTTGCTTTAAAGTAACACACAATGGTTGATAGAAGTGCTGATGATTAACATTTATCAGTTGCAGAGGATTGTGATGGATTCTCCATCACTGGAAATACTTAAACTGCAATGGGATACTTTTTTTCCCCCAAAAGACTCATTGTAATTTAAACAAGAATCAATTCAAAGAAGTCTTGAGACCTGTGTTACTACAGGAAACCCAAAGTGATGATCACAACACCCCTTGCTATGATTATTTGTATCATGGAGGCTTTGTGGAGCAAAACTACCCTACCATGGGCACAATGTCAGAAGCAAAAGTTGGTCTGTGCCTGAAGGGTTTTTCAGCGTAAGACCGAGATGAGAAACAACAGAGGGATACAGGAAAATAGGGCAAGCTGGACTACACCACAATACCAAGGCATAACTCTGAATCTGTAAATGCATTTAAGACACTGTGATCCTCTGAAGGCTCAGCAAGTTTCAAATATTCTATGAATATAATGTTTTGACATCAACTTCCTAACGTGTTCTTTCTGGAAAAAAAAAAAAACAACAAACAACTGAGACAAAGCAAGACTATTAAAAACTGCCCAGTTAATACATACAGGAAGGTAAATCCTGTAAATCCTATGAAGGCTTTCTTCCAGTTTAGACTGGCTGTGTCAACCAAACATTTCAGACATGACCAGCAGATAAAGAACTGCTGTTTTCTTTTGAACCAGTGCAGCCTGGCACCAGAATTGCATTAGATCTCACAGTCAAGGTAGGGCCAGGTCTGGACAACCCTTGCAACAAATATGCATGGCCTTCAGAAAATAGTGTACATAAATGTCAGTGGTGGCATTGCACGGGCTAGGATTGCAGAGAGAAGACCTGTCTCTTTGGTCTTCTTAAGGAATCCATACCATTCTTGATCTCTTCCCAAGAAGACTTCAGCCATGGTATAAAATTGCTAATGACTCACACCTGCATTTCTTATACCCTGTCAGGTTAATTAAAACAAATCCCACAAATACAATGTTCCTATGAATCTGCAGAATACACTTTATATCTATCCTAAAGAAGATGGTATTAAATTAGCTTATGTTCTCGGATGTAAATTATGTAGCAGGATTTCTATTTAACTACCAAAATATTAGATATAACTGAATTTTAAAAAATAAAATAGTTTAAACGAGACATATCCTCCAGTATTATTTTTTATTTATAAATCATTATGCAACTATGAATCCTTGAAACCAGTATTAATTGATAAATATTGCATAAGATCTGTATTAAATCTCTTTTCTAGAGATGATCTGTTTTTTAAAATGGACTATAACTCTATAATGCAGGCTTATTTATAGTAAACATTCAAGCAGGCACGTATCTTCAGGAATTAAATATCATTAATGGTAACGCAGAAGACACAGCTTGTGAAATGTATTTGGAAATATGTTAAAAACATCAGACAGAAGAAAGATGGTGGTGCTACCCAGCCTAGAACATTGCAGCCTGAATGCCCGGCATTTTAGGAAGAAGGTTAACAGCACTGTTGGGTTTAGGTAGTTTTTTAGAGACCGGCAGGAGTGGTGTTGCACCTGCTACCCTGCAACGGAGGCAAATCCAGGAATTAGGCAGAGTTTCCTTAGACCTAGCATCCAGCTCCCTGCCTCTTAAAAGACAGCTGGAGGTGTTTGTGCCTGCACCTCTGAGTCGGGGGCGTGCATCTCTAACCTGCAAGAGCCTGGACTTCCTTGGCTCTGGGCGCAGTCTGAGGTTTGCCTATTCGACAGTGTGGATGTGTTTAGGGAGAAGTTAACTTGTTAAAAGACACATCCATAGCTCGTGTTCCAGGCTTGGAAAACATTTGGGGATCGTTTTATTCATCTCTTTATTTCCTGTTGCAGATCTAACTGTGTTTCTAAGTGCTGTTGGAACCTCATGCCCTTTTGTAGGTCTCGGAGTACAAATTCTCTTCATAATAAAAAAGGCAATTAACAAATTGCAAAAGAAATATTCCATCATGGGAAATATAATTCTACATGTACATTACAGAAAAAGGAACAGAAATCTGATCTTGACTGTGGTCACTGAAGTTAATAACACTATTTCCATACATAGCATTAATTACTTGCTTCATATAGTTGCTGGATTGGTGCCTACAACCAAAGGAAAGATTTAAATTGGAAGGAGTGATGGGAAGAAAGAATAATAGAGAGAAAAAGAAACACTGTGTATTGTTTCTTCAAACATTCGTTGCTTTCCTTCATTTCTTCTTCCCTTTTTCTTTCCCTCCTTCTGTATTTAGGTTTTCCTCCCTATAGTCATCAATCTAATCCACTATTTTAGTAACTCGTATCTTTAAAGTATGGAATTTTCTTTCTACTTACACCCACCAACTGCAATGAGAGGAAAAAAAAAAGGGGTTTTTTTTGCCTTGAAGGGCAGCATGGCTGTGAAAAAATGACTGTGTAAAAGCGAAATCTTCTCACCGAACAAAACTGCCGCTTTTTGCATGAAGGGACATTTGATTTTTTTTTTTTTTTGAGAGCAGCACACTGCTTCGCTTGGTATTTGCAGGGGTGAGCTAGCACGGCTGAAGGAGTGAGCTCAGACCTCTGCTCCATCTTGTGACTCATTAACAGGGCCACCCGCCCGGTTTCATGGGGCCACATTTGCTGCCAGCCCAATGAAGGGTATTGACAGCCTCCACCATCACATGGGGTATCTGAAGGTGTAGCATGACCCAGAGAAGATGCTGGAGTGGGCATGGCTCCTGATGGCAGGGGGCAAGAGGGACCTCAGGGTCCCTCTGAGCAACTTCCGAGTCACATCGCGTGACACCGGATGGTGTGATCTCATCAGGCGTGTGACTCCTTTCCTCTAAGGGGAGAGGGAGGTAGGCTATGGACCTCGACACCAGTCTTCAAGCCCTGCTCTGATTTAATCTGCGTTTACTGCTTGTGATGACGGACAGGATGCAAAAATCTCAACTTCCCTTGGAGACTATGATAAAACTGAAAGGTCTGGCAACCAGTCACGCTGCATTTTAACTGGTAAACTGAAGCTCTTTATATAGAAACCATTAAAGTCATAAACATGAAACTTCGCAGTACTGTTTTTACAGTCACCTTTCAGAGGGAGAAACAATCTAAAGTTAAAGCTTTTTGTGAGGGGGCATTTTATGACTCCTGGACTTCAGTCTGTTTAGTTTATCCCCACAAAGGTAAAAAGTGATCTGAACATGGTCTGTAAATACCTCTGATAGCAGAGGGCTTTTTAAACTAATGGAAAAGGGTAGAGCAAGATCCAACATCTGGCAACTACGCTAACTACATTCAGGAGCAAAGGCCTGCATTCCTGACAGTCAGGATCTTCAACCAAATTACTTGCTCAAGGGTACACTGGATTCTTTCTCAGGTGAAGCCTTGAAATTGAACCTGTGTACCCTGCTAACAGAAGTTAGAGGCTCAACGAAGAAACCAGTTGATAAAAATCTATGGCTTTTGGCAGATGAGATGATCAAGAATAGTCTTTTCTGGCATTTCTGGCATATATGCTGAGCATTCAATTCCAGTGGCATAAAGGGAGGAGTATTTAAATTGGAAATTCTTCAACGAAGTCTCTCTCTCTCTCTCAAAACATGCCTGTTCAGGAAGAAATGTGATATGGTCACAGTGTTCCTACAAAGGTTTAACATTCACTAGGTTCTTCTAGTTCTCCATAGCAGTTAGACACTGCTGAGACTCCACAATTGTAACAAAATATTCAAGTCAGAGAAGAAAAAAAATTGAAAGACTAATTAGACTAGACTTGTGAAAACATCTAATGTTGGGTAAAAATAACTCAGGTCAATAGTGAAGTGTTCATTTTACCTGTTCCCTCACAAGTAAACTCGCTGACTTTTGAGGTCATCTGCAAACACCTGTGGTCTGAACCCAGACTTTCATAAATGAGTTCCACAATTTGTGTGGAAATGTCATTCCTGAGTTATTTCAGACTCCTTGAAGCACTCTGAAGAGTCCTTGAATTAAAACTGTTTTAATAGCGTGCCATTAGAAATAACCACATTTTCCTAATGTCAGAGACGCAGTGCCGAATATGACTTAATTTTTCTCCAGGTTGCTAAGACTCCTTGCACCTCCATAACCAACGACACACAACCTTTTTCAGTATTTTAGGTTCATGTACTGGATTCTTTATACAATAGCCTCCCATGCTCTTAGAAGAGTCCAATGTATGACTTATATGGGTGTGGAGGTAAATGGTTTACACTAGAATTAATCAACTGTATCTAGACTATATTATATAGATTACAGCAACCAACTGATATTCCTACATCATTATGACAGATTAATCCAGAAAACAGATGAAACAAAGTTTTAGTCAGGATAACAAGAAGCTCCTGTAAGTCTGACCAGAAATTCTCTCACAGCACAGAGGTCTGTGGGTTGACAACCTGAAAAGCATGGCATGTAAACAAAATCTGCCTTGTCCTGCACTTCTGCATCAGACTTTTGCCATTTTAGGATCTGACCTCTTTGGGAACGGATAAAAATTGCAATGGCACTGCTACGGACAGGAGGACACTGGGCCAGTGCCTGCAGTCCAGTCGCATTACAGGTTGCAATCCTCCACACGGCGAGGAATTACACAGCAGCCGTTTTCACTTTTGCAGGATGCTTTTCCTGCAATTGTACCTGGTGTTGGGAAAGTGCATTTTGTGCATACATGCCTATGCACAAAAAGGCTTCCATTGGCTTTCTTCCTAAGAGCGCTCATTCAACGAGCAGCCCATATACCTGGGCACAATGTTTCAGGCAGCCCAAGCCCATTAGTTTATTCCACTTTGGACTGCAAATTGTGAAAACCACAGTCAGCATTCCTAGCAGTAGCTCCGCACTAAGCCTCACATTCATCGTCCTGCAGGATGGAGTGCTAATTATTCATATGGAATAATAGCTTTCATATGAAGTAATACATTGACTCTCCTCCAAAATCTAGCTTGGAATTTAAAAGATTATGAACAGTGCCAAGAAAACTACTCCAGGGCAAAACAACCCTGAATCTTCAAGTTTAGACAAGAGCCTTACTATAAACAAACAAAAGTGTGATATTGTTTAAATCGGTCTTTGAAATTGTCAGTGGGAGATCCATTTTTTTTTTTTTTTCATGAAACCCTCCAAAGAGGAGGGGAAGTTTTACCTTCATATTGCAAAGTTAACTTCCAAATATTACCCAGGGATGATTTCATAAAACATGGTGTGATAGATACACTTTCTGTTGCACAGGTATTGAAATGATCACTACCAGCTCTTTTCTGTAATTGCCACTTAAGGATGTCCTTGAGACGAAAAAGACTTAGCCACAGGGAACTCAGAATTTCATTCTATTTTTCACTGGGTTGCCTTTGAACAAACCATTCCTTTGGCCACCAAAGCCAAGCTCTCACTTTATGAGGACAAATAATTTTCACATAGAGTGTATTTGTGCCTCGTGCTCTCTGTCTTCATAGCAGGGATTTAAGGAACAGTTTGTTAATATCAAAAGCTCATTAAAACTCTCTATGCACAAGTCTGTCATGCAGGAAACTCCTGATGCTCACAGCTGAGATTCTCAAGCACATGGTATTACAGCTGCCAAAGCAAACTGCAGTATATATGTATTTATGTATATATACATAAAAGATACAGAGGTTACTGAATTTCCTGGTAGTGTACAGCTAAAAATCAGACTGAGAGAAGAAGGAACAAAATAACTTCTCCCATAAGACTGCCCCAGTCCTGGCCTTGCCACATCACTTTAGGAGTCCACTGCTGCACCCAGTAAGGCAGATGCTCTGCTGAGGGCATTCAAATCCTCTGCTCTAGAAGGGGTTTGTGGGAGAGCAACTGTTTTGATGGAAAATACAAATGCATTTGATACTGGCTGCTGCATTGGATTTTCACCTGTTTTGCTGGGGAGCTTCAACAGACCTATTTTCCTATGGAAAGAAAAAAATCAAAATAGGACCTTTCAACAGGATTTCGCTTAGGGAGAATAACCAAAATGACACGTTTTGATAGGATATGTTCTTTCTTGACCAGAAAAAAACTGTTATTTTTGTTGTTGTGTAATTTATCTTTTTGCCATACTTTTAATGTTGGCTGTTTATGAATGTTTTTCAGACCAAGTGAAATTTTAAAAATAAGAATTGACATTAAAAAAATGGACCAAAGATGATTTTTCAAAAACGCTATTTTGTAGGAAAAGTGTGGAATGAAAAATTTGCAATTTCTGAATTTTCTGTGGAATTGCAATTTGCAGTTCTGACAAGCATACCTGCTTCATCTGAGAAGGACAGACTGTGCTATCAGGGATCCCTGGTAAACTGAGTTGACCTTGAACTGATGACACAGTGCTGTTTTCTCTAATTGCATGTGTCAAGTGACATCATAACTAGTTTCCAGTTCAGACCTTCCTGTGATCTCCCATTTTGCACTCATGAAGTTGTGACAAGAAGTTCAGAGATTCTTGTGCAGTCACAATGATTTGCAATCACCACTCAGTTCCTTTGAAAATACAAACTTTCCCGTGATACTCCTGTGCCTCACTGACTCAGACTGCCTCAGCTATGGGCATCTGCAAATAACAAGCATGTGAAATGATGCTGCTGTCTAGAAAATATCACCTCCTTGTCACAGAAGATTTCTCCAAGGTGCCACCATCTCCAGCTTTAGCTGGTTTTGTGATGAAGTTGCAGCCATTTGTAAGTTCTAAGATGCTGAACTTGACAATTATGATTCATAGTTTGGCTGCGATATTTGGTTGTTTTAAGATAACAACGTGTGCTTTAACTATTTTACCTTGTCCTGAGATTACTCAGACATTTCTCCAGCATAAACAGTAACTTCAATAAGATTTTTTTAGCCTCATCTCTTACAAGAAGCAAAGACAATATTCTCAAGCCTCACTGGTTTCAAGTTAAGGTCAAGACATGCAAATCACAAAATGACTGTCTCAATTCTGCAAAGTTTTATATATTTCATCGTATGCATGGAGGCTGCTCCAGCGACATCAACAAGACTGCTCATGCATTGAGCATGGTTTTTGTACAATAGAGAGGCACAAGTAATTTGATTTCCAAAGATGTTCAATGCCTGTAACTCTCACTGACTTCGAGACCTCTGTCCCTTAGTGTCTCTAGCCATCAGGCTACTTGTGTAGGTGTCAGTCTGAAAATTTGAAAGCCTTGACCCAAAAAGTTAAGCTAGTTTTAAGTTAAAGATGGGATTTTGCACGAAAGCTATGCCCCAATATACTGCTACACTGACCTGGAAATGCAGCATTCTGTGCTGTGGAAGCAAATATGCCCCCTTGCTCTACCTCTCTTTGGTTAGTATAAATTAGAAATTAATGATAGGGAATTATCTCCCACCTCATTGTAATCTCTTACTTGAGAGCCGCCTCCTGCTGTGAGTGAACTCAGAGTTCAGTAACAGCAACTGACTGCTGGCTTTTCCAAAGAGGAAGAGTAGGCATTCTCTAAATTATTCCCTTCAGTCAGATGCACTATATCATTGGAGATACAGAGCTTAGCACAAAGAATTTATTACTACCCCTCTACATTTACCAGTGATGCTATATAGTCAAAGAGACAATAATTTTCTTTCCTTGTCTCCCTTGGTTAAAACCAATGGGAAAGGGAGTCATTTCTAGTTATATACATCATGATTCACCTTGAATGTGAATGTGATCACATACCTCTGTGCGTGTGCGTGTGTGCAGCGTGCATGCATATGTGGGGGTAAACGACATAACCGTCAGTACAAGGATGTTTTGATTCAGGCCCTCAGATGATATAAAATGTGAGTACTTTGTTGGACACAGTGAAAGTGCAGCCTTGCAGAAAAGGTGTGGAAAGTTTTTCTGTTTCTAAAAAATCAATAGTAGTAGTAATCATCATCATCATCATCATCATAATTGCCAAAAAGTCTCTTTCACCAATGGGACCAAGCTTTCCAAATAAGGAGCAGTTTACATGCAGAAGCATGCAGCTCAGCCTGTTCCTAGAAAGGAGTGTTACCAGGGAAGGGACGAGGCCTGATTCCCACTGCAGGATAGAGAAGAATGTCAGAAGATGACCAAAACCCATCAGATTCCCCCAGCATTCAGAGCACGTGGCTAAGTCTCATGTCAGGTACCATACCAGGAGAAATATGCCATTATTGTAGCTCTGAAAAATATAAAAGGAAAAATAGGAAGCTATAGTCTGATCTTTGGAATGGAACACTTCCATCATTACATTATTCCTTATGAAGTATATTAACAAGTGATTTGGTTCACTGGGTATTTGCCTTAACAATGAGTTTTTCTAAGGGAAAAAGTCTTTCTGTCCATGCTTACTCAAAAAGTATGTAAGAACTCTCATGTCAGGGAAGCAGGACCTACATACTGTATGTACGAAATCCCGGACTCGTCTGGCTGTCCTAGATACTCCACTTGAAGCAAATACTAGTTTATCATTGCATGTTTTAAAAAGTATCATGAAACAATCCTACATTATCTCAACTTATTTGTAAATTAGCTTATAGGAGAGTCTTTTGGACCGAACATGCCATTCCCAGATAGCCATGTCCAATATTCCTCTACTTCTCAGTGACTGCAAGTGCAATTTTTTGCTTTATGGGTGTCCGACCCTTTTCAATTTTCCACAACTATTTATGTGTGTAGGTCACTCTAGAGCACATGTGAACTTTCTTTACTTATTCACCTTTTCTTAAACCCTAGAAATGCTTTCTGCACCATGAAGCATTCATAGACAAAGAGCTGAAAACCATGGCACTAGAGGAAAGAGCCATAGCTTAGGAAATCTTCAATAAAAAAGCAATAAAGGCAGAGAGATTTTTCAAGAATGAAAGTGGAGATTTTCCATATTCAAGTTCTGTGGTTTAAGAAAATTGCCTCCTTTATTATTATTTATGTTAGATTAGCACCTACTTTCCAACTGACATTGGCAGAGTCAAAGAGACTATGACTTTTTCTCCTTATTTAATATGGGAGTAAATACAACCACTGTCCCAAGCACTTCACCAGCTGAAAACTGGGCTTACCTCACCCTTATCTTAGCCATTCTCACCACCAGAATCCAATTTATTAAGAAAATCCTCCCTTGGGGGAGCCACACAGATAAATCAACGTGACTTTTCACAGACAAGGGAAGAACCAGCATCTTTGGACTCCTCACTTGGCTTTGGAAGGTAGAAACCTATCACTTGTAAATTTGATTTCTCCCGATGATGGTGGAAATGGGAAGAGAAATGCAAGTTACATTTCATCCCTCTGGCCTTGCTTGGTGAGACTTATCAGGAAAATATCTAAAACCTACAACTACATATTTTTAAAGACCCACTGTCTCATCATGGAGAATTTGGGAGGAAAAAGCAGTCTGTAACAGACAGTTACCATGCTATATTTACACTGTTAAAGAAACACCGTGTTGTATCTTTCTTCTTCTTTTCTTCTTTGTTTTTCTCTTTCCTTCTTTTTCTCCTTCCTTCCTTCCTTCCTTCCTTCCTCATTATAGTCCTTTTTGCAAGATCACAACTGGTGGCTGTGGAAAATGACCACAATTATTAGGACATCTTCAATGGAATACTCCAGGTAACCAGTTCTTCCCCTTTCCCTCATCCTAAGGAATTTGTATACAAACAAAACCAGAAGGATATTCAAAACACAACTAACCAAAATTGTCTCCACATTTATTATTTTTCAAACTTCCCGAGAGACAGGCATTTTTAGATGTACCTTCAAAACCCTACACAGCAGTGCTTGTAGACCAAAGAACATTTTTTAAAAATGCTGTTTTGCAGGAAAGTTTAGAATGAAAAAATTTCAATTTCTGAATTTTCTGTGGAATTGCAATTCCAAGTTTGGACAAGCATACCTGCTTCATCTGGGAAGGATATACTGATGCTATCAGGGATCCCTAGTAAACTGAGTTGACTTTGAACTGATGACATAGTAATGAAGGTTTTAAATTCCTGAGCCATCCAACTGTCTATTAACAGCTCTTTAAACTTACTACATACACACTGATACTGATCTGCTTATTACTGCAGAAACTCTAAACATAAACATTATTATGAAATCTTGCTTTAGCCACCAAGAAGGGTGAGAGATTAAAACACTAGACAGCTTTTCTTTGTCTTGTATTCCACGTGTGAGATTGGAGTTAGACATAACAGCCCTGTAACTGGCTCTGGGTGAAAAATAAACCCTTACAGGACAAAATGACCAGCAATTATTCAAACAATTTAGACTGAAAGGGCTTAGGAAAAGGTAGTGAGAAAGAGGGAGGGAGAAACATCACAGCTGAGGAAAATAAAGTACAGAAAAGTGTGATAAGGCCACAGACGTGTGCTTTTGTCAAGAAATGGTTTCCTTCTTAGAAGGTTCATTAACAGGATAATGTTTTTATAATACATTGGCACTATCAGCCAGAAAAGGGTTGCCAAAATGGACAACCCCTTCATACCATGGGAAAGAAGACAAACCCCTCTGACTATAAGCAATTTTGTACCATTAGGCGTTCCTACCAGCCTCTTTTTCCTACTTCATCTGAAGCAGAAAACAATGACCCTGCCTGGGTGGAATATACGCCCACTTTCCCTGGTTTGTTTAGATCGCTCAATGTGACAGCCTTCCCTCTTTCAGTTTTTGTTTCTGGACTGATTGTGCTCTGCAGCCCGATTTCCACTTGAGTCCACTCAGGAATAGGATGCTGAAACATGATTGTTTCCACTACTGGAGGCTGCCGGTTTTTCATGCCACACACTGCCTTAATGAGCTTCACCCCGAGCGCACGACTCAGCTGGCAGTGAAAAACAGGAAGCATTTTGGCACACGTTCTCCCTTTGTGGGGTGAAGAGAGGAAGCAGACGCGAGCCCTGGCTCAACAGTGACACAATTAAAATGGAAACAGAGAGCTGCCTTGCCCTTGGTGGAGTGTGAGATCAAACCTGGGTCACCCCTGCCGGCCGCCTCGCTGCCGAGATCCCCAGTTTGGATTGGAGGCATACAAGAAATGTCCTGCGGTCCCCAGGGGGCTGAGCCAGCAAAGTTAAGGGAAGTCTGTCTGCCAATTTCCACAAAGTCTGGACTGAGCCTTATCTCTTCTCTTCTAGTGAGCAGGGATCCTTCCAACTAAGTGGGTAGAGAAATTTGTCAGACGAGGATGGCTGCTGTATTTGGTGCTACAAAAGTCTTTAAATACTTATAGCATTAAAAAAATAGTAGCATCTGTATTTACACTGAGCCACCTGTACCGTGTAATTTACAAGTGCAGATATTCCGGACTTAAAAAAGCAAGGTACCTTTTGGTAGTAATTCCTGTAAGTGGGCCCATTTCAGCTGTTGGCAAACACAGGATTTAATTCTCCCAGCTGTCTAGGTACTTTCCAAGTCCTCTTCATAGTTGTGTCTGAAAGACAAAATTGTTAATTCATCTTCATCATACCCCTCCAAGAGGCAATCAGGCTAAGCTGTATCTAGTGATGCCTTGATACATAAAACTGAACATATCCACGAGCAGAAGAGGGGCTGACTGTCTTCTTGACCAAATTAATAATTTGGGAAAATATCTGGGAAAATGTTATTTAAGTGGACCACTGGACTCAAAAAGTTCCTTTTCAAGGTTTTATTCCCCTAGAGACCACCCTAAAGAAGAGAAGATACATCCCACTGGGCTGCATATTGCTTTTTCTGACCATCCTCATCTACCCACGCCCACATACAGGCTGTTGGATAACCATGCGCCTTTCTCCAGGTGGGACCACTCAGGTACGTGTACATTTACAACGGACTCTCCAGCGCTCCTGAGTACATGGATGAAAGAACAAGCTCCCTCTGTGACCTACTCTATTAACTGATCATAAAATATCACCCTCCTCTATCACAGATATCATACCCTTTGGTCTGCTTGCCTCTCCAAAGAAAGAAAAGTTGATACACAGCTTCAGGAACTGCTGTGGACCAGGAATGGGAGCTTCTGCATATGGCTGCTTCTGCCCATGCTGGTCCCTGCTGCCTGCTGCAGGCAGCCTAAGAACGGCCACCTTTTTTTCTTAGCGTACAGCAGGCTAACACTGTCCCCTCTGTAGCTGCTAAGTGCCTAGATGGCTGTTGAGAATTTTTGGATGTTAGATTTCTTTCTTCATTTGGGATATTTCGTAATAGTAGCGAGTATGGGGATATGGGGAGACACATAATAACCTGTCTTCCTTTCTTTGGCAAATAATATTAAAAGCAACTTGGAAGCTATGTAGTTATATGAACAAAATATGATCCCATTCTACACCTTGGGATAATTTTTTTTTAACGCAAAGTGAGCAAAAGTGCATGAGAGAGCATTTTAGCATGACAGCATGAATCTATGTTTCATTATGTCTGTCAGAACAGGATTCATGAGGATAAAACCTGTGCTGAGCTAGACCGTTCTCCTGAAACCGCAAATAGGATGTTTCTGAAAGACGGCAAGGTGAAATTTTTATCATCTTCATTAAAAGCCGAATCCTACAGTCTTTGCCAAACAAAATTTCTGAGCTAGTGCTACTGGGATGCTTTAGAAAGATAGCAATATGCAAATGGATATTGGTGTTAAGCAGAGTCAAGATGTCACCTCTTTCTAACAAAGGGATACGCTTTCTGTCATAACGTCATGGACAGAGCCTATCTAAAGCAGTGTCATTCCAACAGCCAATTATTCCCACTTAGTGAGCAGAAATTGCATAATGAGATATGATGGTGTTTCCTGAGACCCAGAGAAAGAAGTAATTCAAAAAACCCCACTGGGTAACGCTCATCAGCTTCTGCACATTGTTCCGATGAACTGCTAAATCTTACAGAAAGCTCTTCACCTCTCTCACCACAGCGGTCAGCCTTCATCTGCTCTGCATGCAAGGACTAAACGCCCATCAGGACCTGCTTGGTGCTTTCTCAGTGTAAATAAGGAAGCATTTTTAAGAGTAAAGACTTTTGTCATCTGTAGTCTGCAAGTGATTTACAAAGAAGTCGATATCTCCATCCTGCAGATGGGAAAGAAGACCAAAGATGAACTGATCGACCTGTGGTCACCCAGCCACAAAGCCTGGAGAGCCCTAAAGTCCAGACCCCTAACAGAGGGCTCCATTCACAAACCCAGATGCAGAAAGAACATTTCAGGGAAAAAATTCCAGCTCTGCTCTCCACATCATAACAACTATCTCCTTAAAAAGAAGAGTACTGATAGATACAAAACAAGACAGGTGGATGAATGGTGGAAAGATGGCATCTGATCACCTTAAATGGAAAATACAAGCAATGTAGACAGTCTGCTCACATGTCGTTCACAGGTATGAGTCTATACAAGCCAGTTTTGCAAGAGTTTGTAGATCTTTCTTACGATTGTGTTTCAGCCTCAAATCTTATTGGCTTCTGCCCACAGGCTTGTCATCACTGGAAACCCCAGCTTATGCTAAGTGTAGGCCCTTTGAGGTCTCTGAAAACACATGGAATACAGAAAAGGCAGAGAAGAACTGGGAAAGGAGAGGAAGCAGGAGGCAAAGCAGGGAAAGTCAAGAGAGAAAAATTTGAGAGAAAGGAAACAGGAGGATGAAGAAGATTAAGAGAAGGGAAGAGTCATGAAAAGAAAAATAGGAGGAGAGATAGGGAAATTTGGTTTTAATTATGTTTATTGTAGTTCTTCATGCACAAAATTACAAAGTGAAAACAACATAAACAGCACTGCTGCAGGCATGCTAGGAAACAATCCATAAAGCAAGACAACATTATACAGGAGTTTGTAGTGACTTACTGCATTATTCACTACGTAATAATCGCCCCAAAGAAATTAATGAGTCTTTTTTCAATTAGTTTGGCAGATAACTGGAAAGACTTATAGACTTCTTTGCTGTAGATGCTTTACCTAAATAACAGATAAAAGACAACCAAGACCTTTAGAAACTGGCTGTAAAAATAAAAAGTTAGATATGATCTGTGCAAGAGAGGCACCCCTGCCCCAGTGTAGGACCCATCATAGCAGGGAGGATATATTAATGTAGCAGGAGGCAATCCCTGCTGAGAGTGTTTGCAGAAAACAGTGGAAAGAAGAAATAAGCTGTGCTGAAAAACACGAGAATAAAAGATTTTAAAAGTTCAAACCCTGAACCCCAACAAATTCACAAATCCACCCATAAAGCTGCCCCAGCTTTTGGCTACTCAGATAGTACAAAGGGCAAGCTTAACAGGAATAGCCAAGTAATTTAGGTATGACAAGTTTTGACAGACTAAAGTCATGCTGCCCAGAAGACTGCATTCCCCTCCCCAGCGATGAAGGCCAACAAGGACCCAAATACCACAACCTTTCCAAATCTTCCTATTTTCACTCTGCATTTAGGGCTTTCCCCTGTATTCCTAAACCCGTGTTCATTTTATTTTCTCTCTTGAAAGAAGGAAACTTCAGAAAACCCTTTGACCAGAAGGGCTGAATAGGTACTTCTTATCCACAGCAGATTTCTTTATTTTCCCCTAGAGTTTGGATGATGATCACAAAGATTTTTTCTTTTCATTTCCTTATTACCTGTTTCTACCTTTGAACTTTTCTAATTTAAAAATCCATGATTCTTCATTGTCTTCATCTCAGATCTCTAGCTGCTGGATTTTCCCTGATAGCAGCTAACAAGGCTGGGATCATTAACCAAACAATCAAGGAGAAAATCTAGATACATGTTAATAGGAAGATATTCTTTCTCCTTATAGCACTGACAACGTTATCTTAAAGTTTCCTGTCAAAATGTCCTTGAAATCTGCTGAGTGTTATCCTTGCCAAACACATTGTCACAAAACTTCTGCTTGTTTCTAACAAAAGCCTCTGAACCGGTTGGTACAATTTCTGGCTAGGAAAAAAAAACAACAAAACAGCAAACTATCAATACCCAGCAACAATGTAAAATTATAACGAAGCATCTCAACTCCCAAAGGACGTGTGTGTATATAGGTCTATCTGTGGGTGTCCATGTCCTGCACAGAGTGACTTGGCACCTGAGCCCTGAGCAGCTGGCACACCTGCATGTCACGAGCGCAGTGCATGTCACAGGAGGAGCGTTACGAGTCATCACATCAATTGCAATTAATTGGCGCAGCACGCCGGCAAAGTTCGGACCAGCCCAGGGCTGTAGGGACTGGTTACTGTGCAGCTTTTATACCCCTAACTACCTCTGACACCCCTTAAACACGCCTGCCTGACTGACCAGTTGAACACGGCTGATGGGTGCTACTTTCTGGAACAGTCTCTCTTCTCTTATGTCCTTCACCCACTACACGAAGACTGTATTTCTCTCTTAAAACCACCTATCAGAGCAAAAGGGTGTCCATGGAAACCTTTCTTGCTTTACACTAGCTATGCAGTCTGTTGCTACACTTTCACATCAGATTTGTTACCGGTGCTTATTCACTTGGAATGAAACAGTAAACTTGTCTGGAGATGTCCTGAATTATTCATAGACAACATGTACAGAGGGCATGTCATGGGCATGAGATGTGCCTCAGCGTTGAAGCCAACATGGTATGTAAGAGCGAATGGTGCTTGAGTGGCTTTGTGGGAGAGCTGCGTCTCAACCACTCTGAATGACTGGGAATTGGGTAACGATCATTAAGACCTGCAAGCCAATTTGCCTTTGACAATGGAAGTCAGGGGAAGTTTTGACACAGCAGCTGTCTTTGCCTCTCTTTGATTGTGAACACATCGCTAAGGCCTGAAGCGACCTCCAGGTTTGTGTTTAGACTTTCAAAGGAGCAGTTTTGTGGGCACATAGTGGCAAGTATATCTGATAGCACTCAGACAGCTAATTACTTCATTATGCCTATCAAGGAAGTAGTTAGATGACTAAATATTGACTACGGCTCTGGAGCTGCAGCCGGAAAACTATACGTGCAAGTCAGTTAAATTGGTCAATTCCAGATTTGTTACCCAGCATCAGCCTTGAGCTCATTTTTGACACAGTGAAGGTATATTCACCATACAAATATTTGTCCCTTACAAACAAGTTCTGCCTTCCTCTGAAGTCTGGTACCGAAAGAGCCAGAAGCTAGTATTTGTGAATCATCAGTTGACCTGCTTCGAAAACGATGGGTCCAGTTCGGGTTGCACATCACTCCAGCATACATCACGTGACTTTGATTTCTAGTCGGAGTCTCCAGGATCAGAAATGGGCCCATGCATAAAGCCATCATCTAATCCGGTAGTCATGCTTTTCTAAAAGAACATGTACATCTGTTACTCTGAGAAAAAATAAGTGAATTTTCCCTTGGCGACCTCCACCTGGGAGTATGTGGACTGGATGGCACAGAAGGCTAAGACCAGCCTTCACAAGCCTCCAAGAGCTTGTCCATCAGTGTCTCATCAGCCCTGCAATGACAGGCACTCCACGTCTGGATAGTGGAAAGACATTGTATTTTCATGATAGCTAAAAATGGGAGATGAAGCGATTCCGTACTGAAAACACTTCTGTAAGCATTGGATAAAGCAGTCAGTTAAGCTCTCATGTTCATCCTTGTCCAAGATGGGATTTATTTTTTTTAAATCACAAAATCTTCGAGAGAAGAAAAATTTGGTTCTGACCCAGCTGTAGCCATTAGCAGACTTAGGGAAACATCCTAATTTGAAGATGTTAGTCACAAAAGCAAGGTCCCACGTGCCACAGCACAAGCTAATGGATTTAACAGTAAGAGAGCTACCTTCCAAAACCACTGTTGGTTGACCAGTTTGACCATTGGGAAGAGACATCTGTTTATAAATGACATATTCCTATTTAAATTAACTCAAACTTCTCTCTGTGCTCTCTTTATTTTAAAATCACACTTATACCAGTTAGCAATTTTTCCCTGAAGCAGCTTACAGATCTATGCCATCACAGTTGGTGTCTGACTTTAAGCTGTCAGTAATGTAGTACTGCAAGATGTTTTTAAATTGAATTTTATATATATATATCTTATATTTAAATGACTTTAGAATTGTGTATAGAGCCTTGTTTTTAAACACTTGTTCTCTTTCTGGAGATTGTATACACGTGCACAGTTTGTTAGGAATCCAAGAATTTTATGATTCTAATACTCCTACGGAACATGACTAAATATTCAGCAATGCTTCAAATTAAGTTAATGCCCCACCCCAGCAGATCAGCTCTTCAAACAGCCTACATTCCTTCACCTGGGAGTGGAAGGAAATCATGAAAAAAAAGTAAATAAAGGAGCGAGATGGAAAGCATTTTTGCTGTGCAATTATCCTGATTCTCAACTTGCACTCCCTGAGAAACAAGAGGGAAGAGCAATACTTGAAATGTCCCTTGGTCATGGTAGGGAAAAAATGCTTACGGATTAGTACTACCATCCATACTCACCTTGACCAGTATCTTACTCTGGCAGGCCACTGAATCCAGAGAATGATCCCAGTGCCTTATGTTTTAAAAGCGTAACATATGAAGGAGATGCCCCTCACAGTACTGCTTCTGCCAAGCTCTCACTGTGAGCTGTAGCAAAGGGGAGGAAGAGTCTTCAGGGCATCTTCTCTCACATTTTGCTGAAGAGTGTTCTTCTCACTCAGCAGGTTGCCCCCAGACTACTCCATAAGATAGCACTAAGCTCGAGTTCCTGTCTCGCAATGTAATTTTCACACATAACCTACCTATTTGGGGTGGAGGGCTGGGGGGGAGGGCATATTTGCACACGTATGCATATTTGAGAGTACACTTATCCGCCTGAATTGACAATTTCATATTTATTAGGCAAATACCATCATGACACTAGACCTTCCTTCCAAGCTATCTGGAAGGAATAACTCAGAAATTTTGAAGGCTTTTCCTTTCTTCCCACTGTAATGATTTCATTACCATAAACCAGTCTGTTAGCAGACACACCAGTGAATTTTGTCCCATGCTGAGCAAAGCTTTGGTGCTGGGTCTATAATTTGCCATTTAGCTCAAGACAAAACTCACATGTTTATCAGTCATACTTGGGAGCGTTACTGCTCTTTGGCAGAGATTTTTGCCTTCTGAGGAGGCGGTTTGTGTTCCATGCAACCTCTGAATCACATTCTGCTTTTTAGATTTTGGTATGCAATGATGACACAGCAAATTACACCCTTGTAATACAAAAGGATAATATTTTTCTAGCAACAGTTCATAAGGCTGTGACCAGCTGGTCCAAAATGGTTAGCTATGGTATCTTCTCAAAGGGCTTCTGGTACTGCAGCTCCTCAGAGTCTCTAATTCCCAGGTTTTAGGCTTGAATAGAATGGAACACCTTGCACGAAGGCATTCCGCTCTGGATCACATAGTAGTGGGAGTTACTGAAGAGAATAAGTTTTCTCAACTGTAAGAAGCTCATTTTGTGTCTTGTGTCTTGTTCTCATAATGAGACAACATCTCTGATGACATCTATGTATGTATGTTGATGATACAGGGAGATAGGGCCACCCCTAAATTCTCTGCACCTCCAAAAAAGAGACAAATGTGAGCGAGGGAAACTCCATTGCACAGCATATGCTGCTACTTACTTACTTTGACTTGACATTGATGGATGCATTCAAGTATTTACAAGCTGCCTGATGAGATGACTCAGAGAAAGTTTGAAAGAAACAGCACGGCTGACACCCCTGCTTGAAGGGGGAGGAAGTGGGAGGGAAAGATTGCCTTGAGATCAGAGTTTGTGGTTTTTTAAAATGCTGCTGCTTCACAAGCCCACTCTTTGTGCTGGAGTAATTATGTGGGTGTACTAGGAAAAAAAGCTAAGCAGCTTGAGAAAGGTCTGGCTGTGGGGAAACCCAAATTTAAAAAGCTCGAAGAAGTAGAGCAGCTCAGTAGTCCTGGAGGAGGACATGCAAGCCATCTTTGCACGAGCCTAGAGCAGTTACTGGGACGGTCCTGGGACAGTCTGGGGGGCGGATCAGCCACCTGTGGGCAACGAGCTCACCTTTCCATCATCCTGCCTGCACAATTCCTCCCTGCTGGGGAAGTCCCCCATCCTATGGCGTTGCACAAGATGTAGATCAGCATGTTTCTCCTGTAACTCGAAGACTGCTTTAGTTGAGGGCTTTGGTGACCACGTGGGAATGTGAACAGGAGTAGGGAACGGAGGGTCAAAAAGCCATCTGGGCCTCTTTCTCTCCTGCAATGTGTATGGCTGGGCCCCAGAGATGTGCCCTGTTACCCACCACCACCAAGCCCTCTCACTTGGAGGCAGGCTAGACCCATGGCAAGGCACAGAGCAGCTGCCCTGGAGATCATGTGTGTCATCACAGACTTTTTAATGAGCAGAAAGCAGAAAGAAATGTGCATCCTGTTCTATGAATTACCAATTTTGAGCTGTCGGGCAGGAAATACCTGCGTCAAGCGGGGAAGGCACTCCCATAAGCCATCGCATTTAACTCTTGCCCTCTATTTTCCTGACAGCTCCTGCAGGTCACAGAGCAACAGTGTAAAAAAAAAGCCAGAGAAGCTGGCTTTCTCCACGGATCCATATGGGAGTGATGCAGCTCCACCTGTCCTTATACCACCTCCTCACGGCACAGCACGGGGAGGGGAGGTGCGCTTGTGAAGCCAGTGGTGCAAGGGAAGACTGTGGTTAAAACTTGGACTTCGTCCCCATCCTCAAGGCAGTGATCCTCATACTGTAACCAGCATGGTAAGAAGAACAAGTCCCCTGGGTAAAGAGCTGGCATTGTTCCCCAGCATGGAGGAAGAGGAGGAAAAAGACCATTTCAGCTACAGAGTGTATGTTAGCCCTTTCTGAGTCCTAATGGGAATTTTGTAACATACCTTCTTACAACAACAAACCCAGGCTGAGAGCTACTTCTTGAAGGGACCTACGAGAGAAGCTCCCTTCAGAGTCCGTTTTGGGCAGCTCCAGAAACAGTCTGGGAATGTCTAGAGCATCCTCTGTCTGCAGCTCACACCGGCGTGCCCGGGCGAGCTCCATGCCAGCTGTGGGGGCCTGGGTAGAGGTGCTGCCATGGAAGTAGGAGCTTGGCCTGGATTAACCACCCCAGGACCTACCCAGGCACTGTAGCAGAGGCATACCCTAACTTGCAAAAGGAATGTGATGTATAAGAATTATTCTCCACCCAAGGAAATATCACATGCTACTATTTATATTCTTTTATATCCTCTAGGGGATTGAATACTTCTGGATGCTTCCTGTTCCTTCAAAAAAAAAAAAAAAGAAAAAAAAAAAGGAGGAAGAGATTGAGAAACTACTGGAAAATCCTAAGATGGCTGTCTTGTTCTGAAGAAATGAGAGTATTTATCTCTCTCAAAAGTTTTTTGTAAAAATCTCTAATTGTATTACAAGATATTTTATTTTCTTGGAATTTCATTTTTCTGTCAGACTTCACTGAAAGGGATATTTTTCTTGTCAAATCTTGTGTAACTACAAAAAAAAGGCACATTTTCCTGAAACACTATGGTGAAATTTCATTTGGAATGAAAGACATTAGAGAAATGTAGGTGTACTGTTGTTGTTGAAAATAATTTTATGTAACAGAAAGTTGATGGACTTGCAGGTCTTTTTTTGGTCGTGAGATGTAGTTATTACTCATTTCCCAATGCTCACAGAACGAACTGCCCCTGGTAGCGCCAATGGGAGAACTTCGGTGGACTGCAGAGGGAACTGGTTTGGGCCATGGGTGCCTTAACTTAATGCCTCCTTTCTTTTAGGAATACAAAAGAACAACACTCTGACTGGCAGAGTGCAGCGAGGAAATTAGCTTAATTGCTAAAGCAATAACGCTTAATACAAAGCATGACACATGAATAAAAACCAGGAGAAAGGAGCCTCTAGCTGCAAAAAAAAAGCTATATGAAGTTTTAAAATGTTCCCTTGCGTGCATATATGCAGTGTTTTGTACAGTAACCATAAAAATGACATGGTTGTTTTATACCTTTCAAGCACAAGCAACCTGTTTTGACTTTGTAGCACTTGGTGAGTCATTAGCGAAACTGATCTTACTAAAAGCTTTGCCATTTCTCTTGTTCTTACTGAGATCACTACAAAAAAAGGCTTGAGTAAGGTACATGCTTCAAAAACAAAATAATGTGCATGTTCTCTGACTCCCGATCCCTGCAGGCTTGGGCACAGTGGGCTTGCTCTTTCCGTCACCAGGCTAGGCACTGGCTCCAGAGCCACTCATCTGAGGTGGCCGGCGTTCCACTGGACGCACAGTATGATTTCTCCCTTTCCCCAAGCACGTGGGGAGGGGAAAGGAGTGTACCTTTTTGCTCGTAAATAGGCTTAGCCACTGCGTGATCTAGTGTAGCTGGTGGCTGTGATGGCACCTGGCTGAGCACAGTCTACCGGGACGACCCTCGGGGCCTGGCCATGGCATGCCTGGGTACGCTCAGCCTCTCGAGTTGGAGCTGCAGGTCCAGGCACTGCGCCCATCACAGGTCCCCGGGCTCACCCCCTGCCCGGGACCTGCCCGCTGAGCCCTCTGCCCTGCAGAGCCCCTGCTCTGTGCGGTCCTGAGCCCAGGCCTCCACCCCGGCTGGTGCAGAGCCTCCCTTTGCAGCTGAGCTCTGCACAAGGAACAGCACAAATTAAAGTGAGAAGACAAAGACAGCAGAAAGACCTTGCGCAGAGTCTGCGATCGCACCATTGCTCTCCTTAATAATCAACCACCAGAAGTGACAGCCCTTTACAGGAAGAAAAGCAACAACAAACCTATAAACCACACATTGCATTTCTTCTCCAAGTATTTTTTTTTTTAAGCAATCAATTAAAGTTTCTGCAACAAAGAGTTTATCATCTTGTGAGAGGGAAAGGAGGGGTCTGGCGTGAGTGTGAGTGGCTTATGTTGCAGACGGTGTGCTGCAGAAAGAAACTCTCCCCACACCCACCACTCCCACAAGACGTGGCACGTTGAAGCCAAAAAATGGGAGAGGTCCCTGCTCTATGGGATCATCTTATCTCTGAATCCAAACATCTGTGCATTTTATTTACTTATTTTTGAAGGCTGAACAAGCAGCCATGTGTTCAGAGGGGCAGCAGGGTATTCATTTGCCTTATTGTTCATACCTTCAATCTTACTCTGACTGGCTGTGTACGGTATTTTGCCGCTGTGTACCAGTGGACTCTTTCACGGTGTCTGAAAGCTCATCAATAAAAATAACTGTAACAAGAAAGGAACAGCTTTCCTATCGTGCGGCACTTTCAAGTTATGTCTTGATAGCAAGTGGTCAGATGTCACCACTATAAAACTGCAGTATTCTGGGATAATGTATAACCCGAACAATAAATCCAGTATTGTATTCCCAGTCTTTCACATCAGATAGGTAAGACCGTGTCACTGCTTTTCCCTTCAGTTTAACCAGGGCTGGTCTGTCTGCTTAAGCTGAATGTTCTTCTGACTCCTACTCCTTTCTAAAACTAACCCACTTCATCTGCTGCCTGAATAAAAAGCTTAGCGTTAGTCACGACATCTTCCTGCACTGTTTTACTCACAAAGTTTGACAGAAAAATACGTGTTATGAAACCAGCTTTTAATGTTTGATGGAAATAGGTCCAAACCTGCCTGGGCAGCTGTCCTTCTGTGAAACTGAAGGCAGCATTAAGGGCTCCAACACATTTTCCCCCTGCTTGATGTGTTGCTAGCCTTAGGTACCCACTGCTCAGACCAAAGACCATCATGCTGGGTGCATTAAAGACCCCTCAAAGCCAGCACTTCACCAATGACAGTGGTCAATAGTGGGTGCCTTGGGGGAGAAGAGGAGACGAAGACAAGTAAACTGTGGTGATTCCCCCCACGGTACGTTTCCACCTTTCCTCAATCTGCTACTTACGGAGTTCTCAAGCCAGATGTTGTGCTCATAGTTTAAATAGCTCTGGAAGTGCTTTTCTTCTAGGATTTTGGTCATTTTATGAAGCAGTTCAGACTTTCCACCCCACAGCATCCTAAATAATGAGTTAAACATATTCAATGGTCACACAATGTATAAAACACTTTCTTCATTTGCTTCAAATCTTATGTCTGATAACACTGGAACAGGTTGCCCAGAGAGGCTGCAGGATCTGCAACCTTGAAGGTATTCAAAATCAGGCAACGCAAAGCCCTGTTCTAAGCTGGCCCTGCTTAGAGAGAGTGTTGGACCAGATTGCGTCCAGGGGTGCCTTTCAACCTAAACTGTTCTGTCTTTAAAACTTCTCAGGGTGTCCACCACCTTTTTTAGCATGAAATAGCGAAACACTGCTTTCTTTTCATTTTCTTCTTATCCACTCACCACATCATTCACAACCCCGTGAAGCACTGCAGACCAACAGCCTCTCTCTGCCCTCGCCAGGGCTCTCTTTTCCAAACTCAAAGGGGATTATTCTCTTTAATGTCTTCCCATAGAGGAGGTGCTCCGTACCTTTGCTCATCCTCGATGCCCTTCTCTGAACATTTTTAAATTCTGCTTCATCCCTTCTGAGGCAGGGGTTGAGGAACCAAAACTCCCTGCAGGTTAAGAGGTGAGCAAACCAGGTGCTTTCTTCTATGGGAAAGTGGTATTTTCAACTGTTAGTTAGAATTCTCCTAATAATCCCAGTCTGGTCAACTTTTTGAGAGCCTCTTGATTGCAGTCCCATCTTATAGCATCCTCATTCCTTTCCCCATGACTCCTCTTCACCCCTGCTCTTCCCCCTCAGTTGGGGTAACACCGGTGCTTGTGGGGCTATCAGTAAGCTATCACCGCAGCAGAAAACTTTAGCTTGGAGGGGAAGGCTGCAGCCCCTTGGTAGCCTCAGTCAGCCTGGCTGCTGGCCAACCGA
>NW_009260835.1:136359-140497 GCF_000687185.1 Egretta garzetta | reverse complement strand
GGTAGTTTTCTTTCAGATTAACACCTCAAAATGGCTCTGTGAAGGAGCAGAGGACATCTGAGCCAATGCAGGGGGTGGGGTGGGACTGTGGGAGAGGGACAGGCGGGGGGGCCGCGCAGCAGCGGAGCCGTTGCGTCAGCTTAGGCTGCTGTGGGACTGCAGCTGTGTGCATGCTTATCGGGAGAGGAGCCCGTGGAAGCTCATAGCCTGAGGAAGGAAGCTGCTAATGAGCATCTTTCCTCCTTCCCTTTCTCACATGCAAAAGTACAATTCTTTTAATGGCAACTGATAATAACTGTAATATGTCATGATTACACCACATTTTTTTCCCAGCAGATCCTTGTTGGCTTTACATAAAGTCTGTCCTCAGAAAGCTGTGTGAGGTATATGATACAGAAGGCTTGTTTGAAGTTTAGGGAACTAAAACTATGTGATTGAGTTCATACAGTCCATTAGGAGCAGGCAAGAAACAGGACTGAAGTGTCTCAGCCTTCACTAATGCCTTTAAGTACTAGAAAAACTGCTTGTACAGTAGAAAGAATTCTTCCATGTAATGCTGCTGGGGAGGAGAGGGAGGAGAAGCCTGATGCAGCTGTCTGTAATAGATACCCAGTTCCTTTTTGTGCTTTTCAGGTACCTTATCAATAGCTGAGACAGTTGTCTTCTCTGGTAGTACCTGGAGCCTTTCTTCCAGTTTCTCTCCATAAGCAGGATGGCTCAGGTTGGATGCCTCACACAGATCAGGAAAACAATTTTCTGTCTGGGACAGACTACTCCCCTTTTTCAGATTTCTCTTCAGAAATCCCTTCAGATTTCCCTTCAGAAATCTGAAAAAGATAAGCCCTGCTCTTCTAATAGGTAGGGAGACATCCTCCTCCCAGCCAAGGGTCTCTGCTCTCCAGCTATGATCCCTGCTAGCAATCTTCATGGGCCTGAGTCAGGAAAGCATTTCGACATCTTTCTACATCTTTACCCATTCAGGAAAGCACTGCATTCAGGAACATTTGCACTCACTTGCAGACCCCCTGTACTGTCCATGAACTCTTGTAGAAAATGAATATCATACCCGCAAGACAATAAAAATAAAGTGGACCACTCTGACAATAAAGCAGCATAAGTGTAACATAATTGGTGGGACTTTCATGTTTGTCTAAGGTTTTAAATAGTCCATATTTTTATATCATATGACTTCGAAAATGATATTTGTTCATGTAATTAGAGACTGTACTGTCACAAGGGAGCCAAATTCAGACTCTGTGTGCAACCTGAACATTGTCGTTTCCTGGCATCTGCTTAAAATATATTCTTAGTGCACTCTTTTATAGGTTGCTTTCCCCCTCTCCTATTCAATATTCTAAGATATTTTAAAAGTGAAAAAAGATGCAGAGGGTAAAAAAGAAAACTATTCTCCTAATGACTATGGCAGTGCCAATCCTACGTACCTCTAAACATCGGCAGGAGAGAAGGTCTTTTTCTGCACACTGTGGGGAGCTAAAAACATGCCAAAGCCGACACCAGCAACAACCATTTCTAGCTTTGCAGAACCTGATCATAACCTGAATTGCCATCGGGAGCTCAGACTGTCGCACCAAATGCTTTCCACCGGCAGATCCCAAAGTGTGTTAGGAAGAAAGCCAAGTATTACTGTCCCCATTTCACACTTACACAGGGGTACTGGTTTCCAGAGAAGTCAAGGGAGATATCTTGAGGAGAGAGGTCAGGGGCAGTAAAGTCATGGAAAAGCACAAGGCTCACCTAAATCCCGAACCAGAGCATGACCATCCCCTGGAGTATGCTGCCTCCCGTGGAGTTTTCCATCACCAGAGGACACCCTACCACCCTGTTAAAACACCCCACTCCATTCCAGTAAAAGCAAGAAGAATAAGGCGGAGGCCCTTCTCATTCCTAATCATTTTCTTCTGCTCTGTAGTTGACTTACATGTAAACCACGGCCTACTTTTGCACCAAACATTATTAAAAAGGAACGGTGCCACTTGTAAGCTGAGCGCCATGGCTCTGACTCAGCCCAGGCCCTTTAGACCATGACTTCTCCCTAAAGCAGCACTGGGGCCTCTGATGGGTACCCAAAGCAGGGGTCCAACCACGCTGCAGCACCTCTTTCTCCATGCACTGAACATGGAGGACATCACGATGGCTCCCACTGCTCCTCCAAAGCAACCAGGAACAACCAATTGGGTTTCAATTTCATTTTGGTTTCAGGTTGCCCTGCAACTGTCTGCATATTGTACCTCCCAAAAGAAAAAGCAAGGGCTTTCCCCAGGCTCCCCCAGGAAGGCCGTGTCCCGAAATTGTTGCAGAGAAGAGAGTTGTACAAATTGTTTTCCTATTAATGAAAACATGACGTGCAGAGCAACATGCTTGGCTCCAGGACCCGAAGATAAGGCAGGATGCGGGAATTGCCTCCCACCCTCGCCACGAACCCAGAACCACATCCTCTCTCTCAGGAACGACGCACTGTTTTTTTCCTCTGTTGCCTACTACAGACCACGAGAATGGTGGACGTCCCACTCCAGGCTGAAAGGGACTGTTTACCCGGTTATGAATACCATGCCTCGGCAAAGTGGGATTTTTCAGCAGCCCACAACTAGTCAAATCACAGCCTCTGTAACCAGAGTGCAGAGATGCCCTCCTGGTCTGCGAGTGCTCCCTTCCCATCCTGCAGCAGTTTTCTGCTTCTGAGAGTTCAACAGTCTGCTCTTCAAAACAAAGAAATATGAACTCAACCACTTATCTGCCCCTTTTGTTTTTAACCAGACAATAGTCTTTTCATATCCCCCAGATTAAAATATAATGAGATGGCTTCGCTTAAACCTGTACACTAATATACATATTTTCATGCTGAGGCAATGTTTAATGAGCTCAGTCCTGCCTACCTCAACAACTTCTATCTAACAGGCACTGCTTAGGTAAGTTCGTAGTGATTGAAACCCAAACCTGAAAAGAATTACCTGGATGCCCTTCATTATTATGGCGGCGTCCCTAGTAAATAGGGAATCATGGCTGGAGTTATAACAAACTGTGTTGATTCCCATCTTCCTCTATCAGCAAACCCATGAAAGCCCAGGACAAGTCTATCCGTAGGTGAGCAACTAGTGGGCGTTCAGTAGCACTGGCATTCAGTTAGAAGCTCTTGTGCAAGCTCTGGAGGGGCTCAGTTTCTACAGTCAGTACTATTCTCCCTAAAATAGGACAAAACTCCATGAAAAGCAAGCCTTTTTACAGCTGCGATAGTCATACTCTCATTTATTCTAACAAAAGGATGAAGCCCAGAACAGTCAGAGTTGACAGTGTAAATTAATCCCTCTTAATATTTGTCTTGCAGTTTAATCTCAAATGCCACTAACCCACATTTGTTTAAAAACAATCAACTGGTCTCAATTTCAATAGTGGTTTTGTATGCTCTAGAACCAATTTTCCCTATTTATACTCGCTTCCATCCCTTCACAAGTTTAATCACCTTATTTAAAAATGTGCAAGAATTATAAATATCAGAAAAAACAAAGCTTTCAGCCATGAGGCTGAGTGGAGACATGCATATCAGTAAACACATTTCCTGAATAATAGCACACTACGCAGTTTGTAAAATGCAATTACGCAGTAGCAACTCTTATCAGGAAACGTATTTACACTGATTCCTTGTAGCAACAGATCAAAGAACTTATTTTACTGACCTATATCTGTATTTAATTATACAGCAGTTTCTTACACAAATAAGCAAATTGTCTTTCTTTTTCTGAATAATTTCCTACTAATGGACAGCAGCTTTCCTGACATAGATGCTTCGCAAAGATTAATTTTTTAAAACTAAAACTGGTGTCTGAATTTAATATAACTCATCACTGGAAAATTGCAGACATCTGAAACGCTGGCTGCCCGTAGAAGAAAAGAAGAACAGTACCCACAATGAGGCCACCATCCTGAGAAGAGATTAGCAGGTGGCCTTATCACAGAAATAACTGGACTTTTTTTTCTCTTGTCTATTTTCTCTTTTGTCTCTACCCACCCATAAAAACGTCTGGAAAAGTGTAAGTAATATCCATACAGCAGAGGAGGACTGAGGGGCATGGCAGCCCCCCATACCCTGGCTCTCACTCCGTTAGCAGCCAGGGGTCTTCAG
>NW_009260835.1:114578-136281 GCF_000687185.1 Egretta garzetta | reverse complement strand
CACCCCCCCATCCCCGGGCTCTCACTCCGTTAGCAGCCAGGGGTCTTCAGGGTTTCTCTACTTCCCAGCCATCTAACCAGGTGGCCATCAAGACACAACTTCCAGTACAGCCGAGCAGCTGATGGCCACTCCTTTATGGGGGATTTAAAACATTTTGTTTCCATTCTGCTTTAAAAAATCCCCACAGACAGTGTAAGGGCTCCTCACGTAGGATATATCACCTCTGGACTGCTGCCCTCCATGCAGCCCTACTCATTTAAGGGCCCTGAATCATTTGGCTGCTTCAGCACAGTCAGGAATACCTGCAAGCGCATTTGCAGCAATTAGCAGTATGCTCCAGGCAGCATCAGCTGTGGTTTTCTGTGATTATTTGTGCCAAGAGCAGCCGGGCTGAGAAGATGAGGGGGATGAAGCTTTATTGAAGACTAAGTGAGAAGGTCCAGGTCCACAGAGCAGCCCAAGGAACTGGTCCTTCTACCTCCTATTCTCTAGAGCTGCTCTGGAAATCTCTACAAAATATTTTTTGTTACAAAATGCTGACTTGTTAAAAACAGAGGTTCTTATGGAAATATAGCTGTTAAAGTGAAACTTTCGGTAAAAATAACAGCTTCTGTTGCTCCAGGAGCAAACATACCTACTCTGCCAGAGTTGGACGAGGGGTTTCAGTTTCAGGATGAAGTGTGCTCCTGACCAGCATCGTTTGATGGAAAGGAGAAGGCATCTTCTCCAAGCCCGCCCACTGGACTAGTTTCCACTTTTTACACATAAAAAGCACTTGGAGCAGGAGTATGCATCTGGGTCCCCCTCATCCCAGAGGAGTGCTCAAACCCACACCCACACAAACAACATCTCTCAGAGAAGTGCTAGCAACTTATATGGCCGGAGATATTTAAGGAGACCCATCACAGAGCAGCTGATGTACTGGTGTCAGGGGAATCCCTCCTGGCACATGAGAAACCCAGCTCAAGCCAAAGAAGGGTTTAAATCTGTTTCTCCAATAGTCCCAGTGTGAAGCACAAGCACCAGGCTACCACCTAGTCCAGAGCAAACTTGCTCTTTTTCCTATTTGGAGAATGCTTCTAGAGATCTGCTTCATCCCAGAATAGCATGGGAACATTTCCCACCCATTTCTGTTGTCTAAATTTGTTCTTGAAAATGGCAGAACCAGTTACACTAAGGTTTCCTTTGACAAATTTAAAAGCAGGGTGACAAAATGCTAAATCTTGGATTATCTTAAAAACTACAGCTCATTTATTACAGCTAAACAAAAAATGCAGGACCTTCATTTTTGTTAACTTATCTTTCAGGCAAGGAGTTTTCTGTGTCTGGCACAGGTTTCATTTATGTGGAAAATAAGTCATCTAACTTGTTGAGGTTAATAACATAGGAAGAAGAAAGTAATCAATGCAAGTCAAAACTGCGAAGGAATTTTGTGGATTTGAAGTAGTTTCACAAGCCAGCAAACCCAAAATGTCATCTGCAAGCTTCACAAAACCCTAAACTCAATTATCCCTAGTCTGTGGTTACTATGGGAGAAGACATGATACATTTATTAGCTGAATTGCGTGTGGAGGTTGATCTGTGTCAGCAGACAGTGCCATATGTGGCTGGCTTTCCTGTCATTTCTTACATAGATGCTCTGGAGTCTCTGAGTGACATTTACCAAGCTGTGCAGGAGAGTGTCACGCATGTCCCATTAATTCTAAGAGGAGACGTGTTGCTGCACTTTTTAAAAAAAAATTTCCATCATAACTTACATTGTGTAAGCATTTTGCATTTTCAGTGAGTGATGGCACAGAAGTAGAATAAAAACTGATTATGGTTAATATCTGAGCTTGCAGAGTCTTTGAAAAGTCATTTTTGCTTGAAAGAAGGAAAGAAACTGCCAGTCAACAAAGGCAACCATGATTCGGAGTCCTGAAGAACAGTTTGTATCTGTATCTACCTTTATCAAGTAAAGATCCCTTTTAATGCTGTTCTGGGAGGAAGGCTGGTTTGAGAGGCTGGTTTATGGAGTGATTATTTTCTCTAATGCAGGATATTTCAGTGTTTGCATTATGGACCCAGAAACATACACCTTGGAGGGACAGGAGCAATTTCCTGGTTCAGGGGTTCTACAGTCACACAAAAAAGCATTCAAGAATTGAGGGCAAATGTCACCAAATGCCTGGCACTTGTCCCTGCCCTTGCAGGTGCCTCCTGAAAGAGAAGCAGCCTCACCTCAGGTATCACACCGGGTCTCATTCCAGGGGGACATGCTATTGATGAACAACAGTTACCAAGGAAATCAAAATTTTTGACTCAATTTCCCTGAGAATAAGGAAGGCCACAGAAGCTGGAAAATATGGGTTGGTAGTTTTAAGTAAGTAGAACACAATTAAAAAACTTTAAAAATATTTTAAAATATATTTAAATATTTTAAAAATATTTAAAAAATATTTTAAAACACTTGCCAAATTGTTTTGGTTTAAAAACAAAAAGGCAGCCACTGTACCTCATTAGCTTCTACAAGCCAGGCTGTCTGGCCACGCTTGCTTCGTGCAACCCCTCACAACAGCCTTTACTATTGTTATTATTAACGTAAGACTTTTTTCCATGGAAAAAAAAAAATTCCCAGCTACCAGAACATTAAAAAAAGTATTAGTTACTACTGTTGACAAAAACCTTGATGTTTAAAATGATCTGTTAATCCATATGTGCTAAACTGTGCCTTGAAATGTGTTAATGTGAGTTAACTAAAGCATTTTGAAAACACCACCATTTATTTTCTCAGTCCACATATGGCCTACAGAAGTTAATGAAAAAGAAAGGAGGGAGCCCAGCATATTAAAAAACATCCAACAGATGCTGATGGATATAGCGGTCCCAAAGAGGCCACTGTTGTCCGCACTGGCTATATAAGGCTTAAGCTTCCTTTTACATCGGGACTGGGGAAGAAGAGGGTCTGTGATGTGCTGTGTAATTTAATGTGTGGTAAACTGTGGCCTATTTCTGAGACCAGAACCTAGCATTTGCAATAACCACGTTCATTTAACATGTACTGGCTTACTAAGTAAAGTAAATTAAAGACTGAGGTGGCAACAACGATAAGCAGTAAATTTGTTTGTTCAGTAGGGAGCTGAAATGTGTCGGCTCACGCTTTGATCAAGTTAAATTGAGAGGTTTCAAAGTACACACAGGAAATGCTCCAACAGATAAACTTTGTCCCTGGAGGTTCGTCCTAGCCACTTTTCAGCCTTCTGCACTCTGTTATCTGTTTTGGCAATTCTGTAACTTCAAACTCAGAGAATCCATGGAGAAAAGTGACAGTGATAAAGGTCAAGAGTTGACTTCTAGAGTGGTGGACGACATAAAGTCTTGGTCTTATGAGACAGGCTATTGGGCAACTGTTGTCCCTTTACAAAAAAAAAAAAAAAAAAAAAAGAAAAAAAAGGAACAGAAATGGAAAATTAAGTGGTTTTTAAAAAGGTTTGCTTTAAATGCAGTTGAGGTGGTAAATCATTACTGCAAAGCTGTAACCCCACGTGCTGTGGAGATCTGTACTGTGAAGCCTGGATCCTGAAAGATCTGAGCCTCAGACTCTGCTGCCTTCAGAGCAAAGAAGGAACAAGCTTTCCCTGAAATGCGCCCCGTGGACAGGTGTTTAGAAATAAACACTTTCTTACAGGCAGGTTCTCCGCTGTCTGATGAAACGGTGCCTGTTTGCACTGCAGCCTACCCCTCTGCGAGAGCACTACCTGGCAGGTTACTTTCGCAAAGCTTGTATGAACTTGGTTTTCTTTGCGAGATCAATTGGTTGAAATTTGTCAATAGGTTCAAAAGATTTTGGGGGTGTGGAAGTGACGGAAATACAAGCGTATGCAGCAGGATTGCATAAGCCTCGTTTCTGAGGGAATTAGGATAAAAAGTTGCAGCAATATAAAAATAAATAACTGAGCAGGCATAATTCCTACAAAATACCAGTAGCTAGCCAATACTTCATTTCTGCTGAGGGCAGAAGAAAAGGGGAGAGCTGTCATTTTCCTTAGTGTTCAGGTACTTTAACCTGCGATATCTACTCCTTGAGAGGTGAGGACATTTCACACATAAACCCATTTATTTTCTCTCTGAAATACGGAACATAGTATCTTCTTATCTTATGAGGGAATAATAAAATCTCCAGAAACTGGCGGAGGAAATAACATTTTTCTGTTGTGAATCATTCACTTAATTCATGGCAACAATACAGATTTATTCATGGAACTCAATGCAACTAATACTGACTTTTGTCCATCATATACAGTGTTTAAAGCTGACAAGTTATTTCACTGTTAGGGGTATCAATGCAAACACAACTACACAGATCAGAGAGGTACCTCCCTCTGTGTGATGAAATAGTCTCCACGGCCATAACACTTCAGAGCATCCCAGCCTGACCCCCTAAAGGGAGCTAACTGGCAAGATCACACTCTAGTTACTAAATCTGAATTAACTAGCAGCACAGTCAGTACGCAGCATCTCATATGTAATTCAGAAGCTAACTTCTATAAAATCCCTTGCAAAAATATGTTGCTGAGGTGGGTTTTTAATACATTTGAAAAAGATCTAGTTTATTTTAAAAATAATCTCGTATTCTAAGAATATTAAAGGCAGCAATTTTGCAGTATTGAAGAATATAATAATTTCTTACTTTATTGATGACCTATGGCACCACAGAAACAGAATTATTTTCTCATCGATATAGGACCAGCTAAAAAATCCTGCTGTTTGGCAGAGCACAACCCCTAACCCAGGGAAGTGACCTATTGACTGAAAGGCAACAGCAAAGCTAAGCGGTCTGCTAGCCCAGTTAATTTCCCTGACAGACTTCCCTTTTGCAGGAGTTGAATATTAGAAACTTCAAGTACAATCTCAGGATCCCACAAATAGCTGCTTCTCTTCATTTTCAGTTTGGCTTGGTTTTTAAACAGTGTTGTCTTCGCATGTGTCTTGTAGTCTTTAAATCCTGTCACATGTAAGGTATTTCCCTTTAAAGAAGAACATGCTTGCAAACAAGACATTTTCATTCTCTCTGATAACTTGGGACAGCGACCATGACTGCTGCTGACGACTGTGCCCAGGGTAACGCGCCATGGTGGATACAGTAGGTATTTGTCACTGAACAGCTAGGTTGAAATTCAAACGATCGCGGCGTGTTTCTTCTCTTAGTACCTTTATTTGCCCTCTTATCTCTGCACAGTCTTCTGGACAATCCCTTTGTGCTTACGGTTTTCCTGACCCCTTCATTATCCTACATTAACTTCTTGTTAAAGACTTGCCTGCTGTGAAACCTAGAAACTTTCTTCCTTCCCCCAGTGAGATCTTAACTTAGAAAGAACAGTTATAGCAATAATTCAATTGGGGGAAGAAAAAAATAACACAGCTGCTTAGCCATGCTATTCAGCACTACTCTTTTTTTTTTTTTTTTTTTGCAGCCTCCTTACTTAAATTTTTCACTTTTTTTAGGAAGGGAAGCTGTGTGGAGCAGAAATTTTGTTCTCATCTTTGTTGAAAACACGTAACACTAATTATTCATGCAAAAGTACTTCTAAATTTAAACAAAAAGTAAACGATAACATTAAATCATTTTTATTGAGCTAACAATCACTCCAGACAATTCATAGCAGTTTTGACTGTAAGTTCACAAGCTTAGCTTCTTGCTTGAGGTAGATCAAAAATACTCCTAAAATAAACTTTCCTACAGTATTCCCATCAAAACCATAAAAAGAGCTAGAGACAAAAAATCTTCGAAGTCTGTTGCGCTGAGGCAAGAGGTCAAAGTGCTTGTACAAATTGGTGGAGAAGTCATCTTTTATCAGTGACACTGCAATTACCGAGGTTTGATTTCTGTTTGTAGAACAAGGTCCTCTCATTGATGGAGAACCCACCAGGCATGGAAAGAAAGGGATCTTTGTCTGAGCAGCAGCACATGACAGGCATCCTTGTGACTGCCCGACTGACGCAGCCCAGGCTGCTGTCGCTCAGGCTCTCCTGGCTCTTGCTGTGCTGCGCTCCCATGAGCTCAGCTGAGCCCGCTCAGCTCTTCACCAAAAAAAATCCCCCTAAACCCAACCCACAACAGCAGCCTTTGAAAGAGGTAGCTGTCTTCAGGGTCAAATTTAATAAATAAATAAAGAAAGAACAAACTACAGCCCCCTGGGCAGTGCTTGGCCGGGCTCTTTCCAGAACAAGCCTGCTTCTAGATTGCAGCAGGTACCTTTCTCAGAGCTGAAGCCTCTCCAAGGAAGCAGGTGGGTTTTTTTTTTTTTCCTCAGGCATTTTAATGAGAAAGTTAAAAATAAATGAAACGAATCAAAGCCTTTTGGCTCCAGCTGTTTCAGCTGATGCCTCCTTTAGCAAATCACAAGCTTGATGTGGCGCCTGAGAGCTCTTCATGAGAGAAAATGGGCTTCTCCATACAAGATTTTACAAATGCTGCCTTCCTTCCCTATGACTTTGAGTAATGTTTTGCTTCTGAAAGTTGATGTTTCCCAGCTATGAGTGAATACATGAAATAGCTCTTCTGTGCGGTAGGAAGCAATCTACCAAGCCTGAGCTCCACAAGGCCGCCAGGGGAGAGTTTACAAATGCTTGGAGAGCATGTGCAGGAGCAACCCAGACGGACAGTACCACCCAAGGGAGTCCTCTGCTGGAGATGGGGACAGCACTGCACCTGGAGAGGAACTGGCAACCAACCTGAGCAAAAGGGGCACCTTAGCTTCCAGCTGGATGTAGGTACCCAAACCTGTGGTCTCAGTTGTGGTCTTTCTAGGTCTGAGGGAAAATCTATAAGCAAAAGAAGGTGAGCTGGACCGATCTGGGTTTTACAGGGCTGTTCTTACCCTGATTAGGCACTACAGGAAGTGGATGAATGGAGGCATAAATAGCATGTTGAAACACATGGAGAGCTGGGGAAGAAAATAGTCTTGGGGTTAAAATTGTATCAAATTCTTGCTTTTATCTGGGGAGAGAGGCACAGAACATACTGGCTGGGGATAAAATGACGGAGGAGACTGAAGGGACCGAAGATGACTTCCTGGGAGGGAAAGAAGTGTCAGCAGGCAGGGAACAGAGGTAAAAGAGTCCAACCCCAACACATTCTCCCCAAAGAAATTAAATTCAGCTCTTGCAGGGAGTGGAAGTTCAGCCCTCCCTCCAAGGCAGAAGCTAAAAGAGGGGCTGGAGAGGGGCACTGCTCTGTTAGGTACAGAGCCAGCAGAAAAAGCTACTGCGTGCATGGACTTCCCAGCCACTACAGCACAACAGGGCAAACACCACATTTATAAGAGGTCCAAAAAGAAGCAAATAATTATATGAAGGAAGCAAATGGCAGCGTAGTCCTCTCATGCTCTCATGCTAGGTGTTTTCCTGCATTTTTGCAAAATCAGAGGGGCACAAGTGCCATTAATATAAAGCCCCCTGCAATCAGAGATCATGTAAGGATGAATTCAACACTGCCCTTAGGCATTTCACAGGAAGCCAGAACACGTTTTACATGGTATAATGGGTAAGGGGATTTACATACATTTCAATAACAAGAGAAACAGAAGAAGAGCACAGCCAAAAGCTGCTGCCCTACTGGTCAAGGCAGGGGTACAAAATTCATCATTCAACAAAATCTATCTCACTGCCCAAAATTGTAGTCTGACAGTACTCAAAGAGCAGTCTGTGAGCAAACTGTGATAGCCAGTCCACAAAGGATGCAGCTTTTAACAGACTGCCTGAGAAACAGAAGTAGTTGACAAGAACCTGAAGATCAGGAGTGAGGTGACAATATGGACAAAACTATTTTGTCCACAGACATCCCCCAAGGATTGATCCTGTCCTCCCACAGTTTTACAGCTCAAGTTAGGAGGTGACATCATCAGCATCATGCACACTAAAAAAACCTAGGAAACAGCATGGTCAAGGAGGAGAGGGGGCATTGGCCCTAGTCTATAGACTGCCTATATGCAACTTGTTGCCATTGCCAAAATGGCCCCAACAAATCACCACCTTCTTAAGTTGTATTCTCCTATAGATACAATGTAGGAGCCAGAAACAGAATATGAACTCAGGAAAAGCCTGGCCACTGTCTTTAAAGCAAATGCACAGAGTTCCTAAATGCACAATTTAGAAAATGTATCAAAATCATATAATAAGAGAAAAAATATCTGCCCAGCTATATGATTTCTCTGGAGGCAAAGGGACTGCAGGCACTGTTCCATTTTTGCACATGAATGGTCCTGGATCTGCATCACCATGCTGATGGGATGTGCATCATTCTTTGACTAAGAGGCAGTCTTTAAGCAAACTATGCTTGGGAAACTGCTTTGTCAAAAGCAAAGCAAACTCTGCAACCTAAACTGTACGCATACCAATTTAAAAGGGAAGAAAGAAAGAGGTTGTTCAGCCTCAGGATGAAACATGGACAACATTTATCACAGATCCTGCTGAGGACAAGACCATGTACAAAGTCTTTCAGGCTACTAGTACAGGGGCTGTGATGTGCTCCTGGCACTGCTACCCAGGTGAGGGAGAGCACTCAGTACTAGACAGATGTGTGTTCAAAGATGGTGATTAGGGGAAAAATTGGGTAAATAGCAGTTACAATGGTTAGGGATTGAAAAATCAAGAAGGTCTGGAAGTGTTTTAGAGCAGGCTCATGTGAAGATCAGCACTGAAGGCTCTCTTAAGATTCACAGCAGATACCAAAATGCTGGTTGAGATGAGCAAGAGGAGCCATGGGAAATGCCTAGGCCCCAAAATATCCTTTCCTTACCCCCAAGCAAGAGAGAAGCTCTCCTTATTTACCCCGAATCAGGGATTCACTCACATCGTTTTGCAAGGTAGCGTTATCGCCAGGGGAAGCTCCCTGTCCTGGACTGCACGCCTCCTGGAAACGGCTTCTGTACGAACTCTTGCCCTCAATTCCCTGAGATAGCCTTGCTCCTGCTAACCTCGTAGTTATACATAGCAAATCCATTTCTGCCAGACGCAGTCAGTCTGACGGAGCAGGGCAGACAGCCACAGCTCAGCATGCAAGACATCGAGCAGCTCGCAGTGCAGCACGGGACTTGGTAGGTAACGACTCTGCCCCAGGGCCCCCGCGTCAGGCACACTGGTGAAGAGGAGCCAGCACAACACGGTGCCATGAGACACGGAGGCAAAAGCAGGCTGGCCCGCGCGTCCCACAGTGGGAATCATGGAATTGACTCAGAGGAGGGGACACCTGGCCACCGCTCTGCCTGGGAAGACCTAGGGCAGGCAGCAGTCGTAGGAGGAGGCAGCTGAGCCTGGCAAGGGGACACACCAGGACTAATGCCAAAGGGGCTCTAGGTCACCATGAACTCCCTCCAGAGACTGGATGTCCTTCAAATGCTTTTTGTTCCCCTTCAAAATGATACCTTGGGTTCATGACTGTTGGCCAGAAGTGTAAGGGAGGCGTGCCCAGCGGCACCCTGTGAAGGCCGTGCTGGTCAGAGAGTGGGGCTGGGCTGGGCTTCTCCTCACATGGTGCTCAAATTCACTGGGCATGGGGTGACCAACAACTGGCTCATCAACGGGACACCCTGCCTGACCATCCTGCAGAGGACACATGGCTCTTCCTGCTTCACCACTGCCTGCCCAGCTTCCCAAACATGGGACTCGGCTGGGCAGCACCCAGGGGATGGGGCCAGCCCATCTTCTCTCCTGATCAGTCCCCAGCTGTGGGGTATTCCTCCACCTCCTCCAAAATCCCACAGCCGACTAGCAGACAGGGAGAGCAGCAAGGGCTGGCTAGCCCCAGGCTTCCTGGCCCTTCCAGAGGAAGGCGGCAGGCTCTCTTACACCATCCTTCAATAATTTACTAGACAGGCACTAACAGCTTCCCCCTCTGTTGCAACAAGTAAGTCAAAAACAGCACAGCAGAAGCATCCATCTCTGACATTCCTGCAGGTTTTCTGTAATGGATCACTTTTGATTAATTAGAGAAACAAGTTTGAAACAGCCTGCAGGATACTTGATGAGTGCTTGTGTCTCAAACTGGAGCAGGAAACCAAATGTCTCTCTATAAAACATGAACATAAAAACTTTGCACTTACTGTTTACACTTTCACAGAGGTGCTCTTTTCTTTGCTATGCATGTAGAAAAGAAAAAAGTATCTAAAACATTTTTGTTATCATGCTAGGCATCAAAATGCAAAAAAATGTTTTTGGTTCACCTTTCCCTCTCTGACCTGTGAGTGCAGAGCCAGTGCTCAACAAAACGTAACACAAGCACACAGCATGCAATTTCTCCTGTAGGTTTAGTACCTAGAGTTTCACCAGTTAGAAATTGAGCCAGGGTACTGGCTTCCTACAACTTGTTACCATTTTGACAGTTGAAGACTTCTTGTAAGCACGGATTATCTTTGACAAAGTCCCACACCTGCACGACGCTGAATGGGGTACCGATCTCAGCCTGCAATGCCCGTTCTGGACTCTCTCAAACAAGCAGCAGGCACAGCAAAGAAAACGTCTTGAGATGCCCCCTCGGAGACTTTTTGGTAAGTTTATCGTATGTTGCCCAGACCACAAAACACTCAAGAAACTGTTAAAGACAGCAACTTTCTCCATTTTTTTTTCTGAGGAATTAGTCTAAGGCCTTGCACACTTTCCCACGCTTGCAGATTGCAGGTTATAAATGCGTGGGAGTAATGCAGTTTCGATCAGTCAGGTAGGCTGGGTTTCTGTTAGCTGGCTGCATACCTTTGAGCCCTATCAGCACACAGTGATCAGTGGAATTCCTGGCATTTTTGTCATAGCATCAGAGGCAGCACTTTACAGAGTAAATACCAATGACCTGCTGTTCTGTCAGGGCTCTGTACTTACCTTTTATTTTCAAGTCAAAGGTTAGGCCTATTTATGTAAATCCTCAGCCATGGGCCAAGTAATCTGACCTCCTGGTTTTCATTCTCCTAATTGTTTCAGGTATTTTTCTTGAAAAGTTTGGTCAGTTAAAGCTAGGGATCTTTTTTAAGGCGCCTTTGAAGGGCTCTAGGGGCTTTGATAGCCCACCCAGTTTGCAAAGTGGAAACATCAGTGACCTGATGCCCTGGGCACTTATTTAAAATTCATTACCAGGAAATAAGGTCTTGATATATAGTCCCTCCATTCCGAAGAATATCTCAGGGAACACATGCATGCCATTTTTTACTTTGGATTATATGATCTCTGAAGCCACATAGGGAGGCAATAATCAATTATACTCCTGTTTGCCCTTCATTTCTAATAAGAACGTTATCCAGCTGTAGATAGTTTTGGCTTCCCATGCTGGCCACTGCTTACGATTCCTTTGTTACTTCCCACTTTGCCATGTCACTTTATTCATAAAAGGGTGTCCAAAGCTGTATAGTATGAAAAAGAACCTTACTGGTTTTCAACCCTTTTCTCTGAGATGCAGCACTGGTTATATTCTAAGATTAAAAAGCAAGATGAATATCTCCTGAATAAGAAAGAAATACAGCCAGTTTACTCATACATAAAGGAGCATAGCTACTGTAGATTTTGTCCTATCACCCAGGGGCATAGAAGCTTCGTATTTCCCATATGACCAAGAACAGCCATAGATAACTCCATTGTGGGACTTATTCTCTCCCTTTGTCAGGTGTATTAGAACTTGAAACCCTTATCAGATCATTACTTCCTCTTCTGACCATGGATAATGCACATAAAATGCATGCTATCACATTTCAACATTTATTTCTGCCCTACTCTTGCTCCTATTAAATGTCACTTTAAGGTATGCAGTCGCTAAGGATAATTAATATAAGAAAAATATGTTCTTTAAATGGTGCTTGTGCCAGAGCTCATGCTGCCGTCTGAAAGCAGCAGCTCGAAACTGGAATTTGGCTTCTGCATTGTAGGCCTGTGGGGACTGAATGCACAATCAGAGAGCTGAAGTTTCAACTTCTGGGGCATTCATTATACAGTTAATTCTCCAGGTGTATTCCTTTTAATTATTGGAATAGTCATTTGTCTGCTCCTGGTGAAAAAGGGATTGCAAGAAACCAGGCTAAGTGAAAAGCACCATTTACATTCTTCACAGCTGCATGCTATTGCCTTGAATTACAATGTTCATTTTTTCAACCCTCAGGTAACTACAGCCTCATTCTGAGGGAAAAAAAAATTTCCTGCATCCCTTACACAGCAACAAAGGAGCAGTGAGAAAACATTAAGGAAGGAAGGTCACGTCCCTCCATCTGAAACCGTTAGTAGCTAAAACATGTAGGCTGGGCTAGAGTTAACAGAAATTGCTAAGGCAAACAGATGAGAGACAGAGGCTTAAAATAATGACAATGGCCAGCAAGTGGAAATAGAAGTCAAACTGTCAGAAAAGGTGAAATTACAGGCAGGCTCTCAGGCCTCCACAAAACGTGGAACCCACACTTAGGAGAGAAATTTTTTCTTGGGACTTCTCCCCACCTTTCACGATTTCACAGGCCACTTCCCACGCTCGGCTACAATTGCTCAATATCTCTGCAACAACTACAACTATTACTTACGTGCCAAATTTTGAAAATACTTTTACTTTCTTTGAACTGAAGGAGCTGGCATCGTTTGGTAAGGCAAGTTCCCTGGGGACACCATTTAAGACCATGCTCTGAAGCACTGCTTCCCACTCGTAATCCTGAAGTGCACATTTTTATTGATACTTCTGGAGCCCTTAACGGAGAAGACAGGACCAAATCATCACCACACTGAGCTCTATTGCTTTTTTCACATAGCTATCTTCCTAACATAAAATGGAAGTGACTGCATAGCCTACCTATGCCCAGGGGATGAGTGATGTTATTAAGATTCACCACAAGCACTTCTAGCATGTGCGGTCAAACTCTCCATGCCTCTGTCAGCCTTGCCTCCACCAACACCAAATGCGTAGCATACATCAAGCTACAAAACAGCTGAGTGGAGGACATAGAAGAAAGCCCATAGGGGTTGGGGATGGTGAGACCTTCTCTCTTCGGGACAAGCCAGCATAGGGTGAGGCCGAGACATTGGCACCAACACATTTGCTTTCCCAAGACACGCCCAAATTAAGTTAGCATCACCCCAGCTGCACTTCAGGGTGTCTTTGTACCTCTCTATACACCTTCATTGCCTTGACCTGAGTGGGAGCCATTGGGGTGGTGGGATTTAAGCTTTCCAAGCTGGGACCCACAGCATTTCACAAGCCCAGGTGGACACATTACGCTGCTGAGTGTGTAGTCCAGCCTTTCTGAGCACAGTGTGACTGTTAAGGAGAAAGCAGGTTCAGCAATATGCCAATGCACTACAAAATAATTTCAGTTAAAGAGTCCATACTCAGATAAATTTGGATATAAAATACATAAGGGACTGGAGGTCTACAAGCAGATGCAGTGGAGCAGGAGGAAGGGTAAACTGCTGTAGGGTGAGGTTCCCCAGGAGCTCAACTTATCCAAGCCCTGCCATTTCCTTCTCGCCCTAGCCACAAATTCCAGCTAGTTCTCGCGTGCCAGTACTAGGCCTTGCTATGACCCTGCCGTGAGCTGGTTCGGGGAGTTAAACCAGGTAAAAAGTAACTCTGCAGGAAAAAGCAGTAGTCTTCAATCAGTTTAGCTCCCTGAACTGGCTCGTGACAAGATCAGACAAATATCAGTGCTGGCAAGGAGAGAGGGAGCAAGGTGCAGGACCAAATTGTGATAGCTCTGACTTAGATAGACCTAAATTGCCTTGGACACATACCCCTAGACAAAGAGCTAAGCTAGTCTGTGTAACATCACAAGCATGAAATAATTCCCCAAGCTACTGCTCACATTTCTATTTACACAGCCAGCCCCTGTTTCAGAAAAGAAGAGTGCATGAGGACACATCTTTCTGAGGCAACAAACATTTTTCTTCCATGCAGGAAAAACCATCTTATTCTGCACACCTCTCAAACACAACTGCCAGCTAAGCCTACAACCTGCTTGACCCTTAATTTTTCTGCTGGGCCCCTAACCAGGTACAAGATTGTTGAGAGAAAAAAAGAGCATTCCAGTTCAGCTCAGTTGGACTAGCTAAACCACAGCGTTCCCAACTGAGGCCAGCAGGTTTTGACTCAGCGCTATTGTTCTTAAGCACATGGCAGACACAACTCTTACTTGCTGCTTTATTTGTTGGTTTGTTTTGTTCTAAAGCATGGCCTCTCATTCCTCTGCCATTCCTGGCAAAGTTTCATGGATTTTGTTTTTTAAACACACAGCTCTTGGAACCAACAATTCTTCTACAGATATTTCCAATTCCCTCCGTAGACATCCCTTTTCTCTTCAGAGAAGTGACATCTTCCACCACTTTTGACTAAAAGATATATGATCCTTGACAGCCACTTGGCCTTACTCCAGAAAAGCACACTCTTTTATTAATGTCTATGTAAGCCAGCCTGGAAGTCATAGGTAGAGACGTAAGCCATTTTCCATTGATGTTTCATTTACCAGTAAAAAGTTTTTAATGTACTTCAAATGTCCACCTCCATACTACAAGTTAACTTAAGTTTTCCTACTTATGTTTTCACAAGGCTTTTGATTTTGCTATATACAAATCTCGTTGTGCATATGGTGCACCCAGCAGCCTACCCCTTGACTTGGTTTTCTTGAAACACCATCGTGATCATCAGTGCTTTATATGGTGTTTATTAGCGCAACACCACCAGTTTTGTCTTCTTGGTCAAAGGCACAGAAAACGTACCCCATGTCCTATTGCAGCCATAACATTTTTTACGCTTCCCAAACACAGCCCAGATCCTCACAGCTACAGATTAGCCTTGGGAGCCCCCTTTGTGCAGCCATAAGAGCTCTGCCTCAAAGCCACGTACACTGTGCACCACGGCACTTGCAGCCCTGATCCCCCAGCATGACTTCTGGCTGCATGCTGCCTATGGGACGGTGAACTCCCCAGTGCACCTTGCGGGCCTGGTCCTATGGATATCCCGACCGCCGTATTTGCTGCATCCCAGCTCCTTCCCCACCTGTGTGCAGCTGGGCCTCCTTCTCAAGGAAAACAGGGCACACACGGGCACAGTGCAAGCTGGCATGTCCCCACAAGCAGACACGTGGCCAAAAGCCATGGCTGTGAGGTGGACTGCAATGTATCCTGCGATGTGTATACAATCTTTGTGTTTGGGACAAAAATCTTCTCTCAGAGAAGGTGTGAGGACAGCACAAGTGGAAATAGCCACGCAAGCTTGCATAGCTGCCTTAATCCTGTGGCACAGCCTCTCTTAGTTACTGGTCTAAACACCCTCCTCACATCCACATGTCTTTCATTTCTTTCACTCTGCCAATGGTCTGAACAACCCATCTGGGCTTTAACCAGAAGTTCATACGCGGGAGAAATGGAAGGGTTTCCAGCCCTGTCTTCACACTGTTTGGCTAGGGTGTGAAATGAGGCTTCATTCCCAGGGGAGATATTTGGGTCACAGTCAGTGATGGAGATGACCTACTTCAGTATCCTTGGGAATTACTTTTACTCTCCATTTCTTACTCAAGAGCCAGGCCCAGGCAGATGTATTACTGCAATATTGCAACTGTCCCAGTAAAACCTGCCAGCCCTGACTGATCTTGGCACCCCTCCTAATACCCCTGGAACCATTCACCCCTTCTGGCTGGGCTGCTGGCATAGGAATAGACAGCATCTCGGCAAGCCGCACCAGGCCATCCTTGCCCTTTGGTACATGCAGAGGATCAGCCCATTACAGAGGGCCACTACAGCATATGCAATGCAATTGTGTCAATATCAAGACACAGTGGATTTCTCTCCAAGAAAATTTCATCAAATCAAGAAAATGTCCTACTTCCTACAGCAGTAAGTCGACTCCCTTCCCCCCTCAAATATGGCATTAACCTTCTCCACTCCAGCAACCTACTCACCAAATTGCTGATAGCTACTAATTAAAAAGGTTTTTAACTGACTGCGAGACCGGACTGAGTGAAATAATGAGCATCGCTGCTATAGACGTGAATCTTAATTTGGATTTCTGAAGTAGTTTTTATACACATATATATACATATCTTTACTTACATGTTTTTGTGTATTACACAGAGCATGGCCCTCCTGTGTGTGGGTACGGAAAGAATGACAGAGCTTGTGAATTCAAAATTCAGATACCAAACAGAAGCTGAAGAATTTTTGATCCCTTAAAAATGCACCTTCCACAAACTAGGAAGAGGTCAATTTTGCAGGATTCCACCAAAGAGGACAGACTGCCTAAGGGAGATTTCTTCTGCCCCGGCCTCTGTTGACAAGACCACAGTTCTGGACCCTGTCAGCTGAGACGTGGTAGCTGAAAGCAGCTATAGTGTTGAAGCTCAGAGCCAAAGGTGATAAGACTTTGAAAAGAAGAGCTAGTATCAAATCTCATTGGATGACTCAGGACATTTCAGTTATCTCCTGAAGAGCTTTGGATTTAATCTGTTTGTGTTTTCACACCCAAAAATGAAGCAGATTCAGAAGTTGAAGTCTGGTCTGGATGGCAGCAAAAAATGCTTGAAATGCAACTTGAGTGAACCCTAGAGGCTCAATACATGGAAGGTACCTTCTTCAGCAGCAACTGAAAATAACATGCTTATGTTACAGAAAAGACGCAGTCCTTGTTCTCTGAAGTCAACATCAAAAACAATTTTTCACATAAGAAATAAATGAGAAATTTTGTGAAATAAATGAGAAATTTTCCTAGGACTCGGCAGAATTGAATGCAGCACTGCACAGACATATTCTGTCCTATTTATGAAGAGACCAAATGTCTCTCCAAAAAGTCTCCTTCCATTCATTTCTACACAAGCATGGCTTACATCCTCCTCCTAAGGACAGAGCCTCATTTCCCTAGGATGTCATTCTGTCACCTCACAAGTGGATTCTGCTTCCTTCTTAAAAAAAATAAACAAACTAATCAAAGGGAGGTACTTTTTCTACATTTGTTTTCTATCTGGCTACGAATTAATTGGTTTAAACTGATAGGCCAGAGGCAGATTTTTGGTTTTCTAAGATCTTATCATTCACGTCTTAGTTTATACAAAATGAGCAAGAGAAGTCAGCTATGCCTCAGTCATCAGGGTTTCCAGGGGGAAGGGAGAAATGGAGATGGTTTTCTAAAATCTGGGTTTGATTCATCTCAGAGGCAAATTAGTTTTCTTTCGCTCTAGCAAAGCATGGTGTAGAACCATTCCATCACTGATCTCCTTTTAAAAGGATTTCAGCAAGAGATATGAACTGCGCCTTCATTTTCAATCTATAGAAGAGCTACAGAAGTGTTTCTTTAAAGGAAAGAGGCGTTAAGAAATGTTATTGAGATGTGGGAAAATAAATAACTTTTATCCTTCATGATCAATATCACTAAAGGCAAGAATACTGTCAGAAGCATAAATCTGAGACAGAGCTGAAACTCCCCCTGTTGGCATCTGGTAGCCAAGCAAAGGCAATACCTGAAAACCATCTTCCCCGTGTCTTCCAAAATCTTTTGGGATCTATTTAAAATGAACAGGTACAAATACTCAGTTATTTGCTCCTTAATGCCAGGCAGGAAAGAAAGTAGCTGGGTTCTCTAAAATCTGCGCCTCATGCTTGGCAAACTGTGAGATCTGAAAGTGGAATATACCCACATAATGGCGCGGGCTGGTGAGAAGAAGCTGCGAAGTCAGAAGGAAAACTAACCACAGGGTGCAGTTCGGTGGAAAATAAAACATTAAAAGAAAAGAAGCCCCGAGCCATGCTGAGAATTTGGAGAGAAGGGAGCAATGCCTGCTCTGTAGAGATGACAGGCATCAGGCAGTGCTTTTGCTAACAGCCTGTGAATTTATCCTTGAGTTCACAAGGTGGCGATGACACTATCAGTCAATTCATCCATCATCAAAAAAACCCAAACCCACAAATAAACAAATTGATCTATGGAGCTCGTCCCTATCCAATGGCAGAAAAAAAAATAGAAAGAGGAAGAATTACAGGTGTTAGCCCCACTACGCATAGAAAATGACTCTAAAGTCATTGAATCCACCTAATAAGCCCACTTGCTTTGTGTCAGGAAAGCTACATATCCTGGAGGGATTCTTCGGGGACCGAGTTTCAGTCATTCTGCCAACTGCATTTGCTGTCATTTGGAGCAAATTCCTACAGTCCTTTCTTTTTTTTTCCCGCCTGTCATAATTAGCTTCCCAGACCAGCTTTATACACATGGATTAGGGTTAGCACAGGCAGTACTGTTCGCCTGCAGACTGAACATATGCTGTGGGTCTTCTTGTTCCTTCCTTGTATCTAATGGTTCTTCTAACTCTCAAAATTCAGAGGAATCTGAGGGTGCCAAAGACAAGAGCTAACAAGACTGTTAGCACTGCAGAGCCAACACAACTGTGAGAAAACAAATCAGCGCCTATTCTGCTGTGTGGACCACCAACACCTACAACTGCCGATCCACTGAGTGTAGAGACATTACTTTTGACATTGATGTCAAAACCCTACAGGTACTATTTGATGGTCGAGCATATCTAGCATTGAGTTTGCCATACAGAAAGGCAGGCAGATTGCTCTTCCAACCATGTTGTGGAAATTATTGCAGAAAAGTCCTCTTTTGTATAAAATAACATCACCGTGACATGGCTGAGTGAGGAACTTATGTGACCGTGGAAAGGGCTGGATAGCACAGCCTTGTGACATGTGAGATCTGGGAGGAGATGTCCCACCCCTCTCTCACAAAAAGCAGGAGAATTGCCTTCAACCATGTCCAGTTTATTCTTACCAAGGGAGGGAGCATTTTGCAGTCAAATTCTGTGCCTTAATGAGTCCTGAATGTGTCCTTTCCTCTACAGCAGTCCTACTGACCCAAGTGCAGACCCTTGAAGGGTGAAGTGTTGTCCACGATGACTACAGATGGCAAAATCTTACTCTGCTGGATTGACTCTGCATTTCTGCAGTTCCTGCTGTAGCTGTGCCACACTGGCAGGAGGTCTGCTCTGATCTTTCTCTTCTTGTGAAATCATTATCCCAGGAAAAACTAGCTAGTCATTAAATATTAAATGAAATTAAACTCAGTACATGCAGTTGTTCTGACAATTCATTTTGCTGTTCCTACTTTTCAAATAAAAATGTGAAGAGACTACTAAAGTATTTCAGCACTACCCTAAGAAGCAAATATCATTTGTGTTTGTTCACCCAGGGGGAGAAGAGTTAATCACCCCTCAATGTACCACATCATGAGCAGGAAGCCAAGTTCAAGCATCCTTCATGCTGTCACAGTACCCACAGAATTTCACACCTCAGTGCAATGCCCCTTTGGCCTCCTCTCTTCTCAGTTCATGTTTGTGACCAAAGGGTAGTGCACACTCACTGCAGGCACCTGACACAGCCGTAAGGAGCTCACCAATCACTCCCCACGTTGTGGCTTTCCTGAACTGGAGCAAACCCCATATGGACCTTGACCATAATGGAAAATGTATTTGAACCACCATTTTACGATGAGCCATTTAGAAGGGTGCTTGGAGGTCCTGTCAAGCCCCCGGAGAATACAGGGGTGACAAAGGCACTGGAAAAAGCTGGCAGATGGCAGCAGGCAACTAACATAGGAAGTGGGACCACCTGCAGATGCCTGGCAGCCCCTGGCAGCTGGATGTCCTGAGTGGGACATCCATCCCAAGTCTCCTGCATGAGGGTCACTATACATAGATGCACTATGCACCATCTGTAGAAGCATTGGTTAGTCACCTAATTTCAATCGGAGGCATAAACAGTGGTTGTCCCAAGAAGCTGATGTGCTAGAAGAATGTGTCCTGGACACTGAAATTGTAAGGGACCAGCTGTATCAGCTGAATGTTCTCAAGTCCATGAGGCCTGATGGGATTCATGTCCAATTACTGAAGGAGCTAGCGGGTGTTATGGCAGGACCCCTCTCAATCATCTACCAAAGGCCTTGGGAGTCTGGGGAGGTACCTGCTGAGTGGAAGCCAGCTAGTGTTATTCCAGTCTACAAAAAGGGCATGAGGGAAGGCTCAGAGAACTACAGACCCATTAGTCTAACCTCAGTTCCTGGAAAAATTATGGAGAAGATTATACTGGGTACTATTGAAAGGCATTTAAAAAATAATGCAATCATCAGGCACAGTCAGCATGGGCTCACAAAGGGAAAGTCCCGTTTAACTAATTTGATATCCTTCTACGATAAGGTCGCCTGCCTAGTAGATGAAGGGAAGGTGGCACATGTAGTTTTTCTGGATTTTAGTAAGGCTTTTGATATTGTCCCTCACAGCATCATTCTGGCAAAGTTGTACAACTGTGGGATGAGTGAGTCCACAGTGCATTGGCTGAAGGGCAGAGCTCAAAGCGTTGTAGGGAATGGGGCTACATCTGCCTGGTGACTGGTCACCAGTGACGTTCCTCAGGGTTCAATTCTAGGGCCAGTGCTGTTCAATATATTTATCAATGACATCGATGCAGGAGTTGAATGTGCCATTAGCAGGTTTGCTGATGATACCAAACTGGGAAGTGCTATTGACTCTCTTGAGGGACAAGAGGCCTTGAAGAGGGACTTAGATAGATTGGAGCACCGGGCAATGATTAACGGAATGAAGTTTAACAAGTCCAAATGCCTGATACTGCACCTAGGACAGAGTAACACTGGGCACAAGCATAAATTGGGGGAGGAGTGGCTGGAGGGCAGCCCTGCAGAAAGGGATCTGGGGGTGCTGGCCAACAGCAGGCTCAAGGTGGGCCAGCAGTGTGCCCTGGCAGCCACGAGGGCAAACTCCATCTTGGGGTGCATCAAACACAGCACAGCCAGCCAGTCAAAAGAGGTGATTATCCTGCTGTATTCAGCATTGGTGAGGCCTGACCTGGAGTGCTGTGTGCGGTTCTGGGCCCCACAATATGAGAAGGATGTGAAGGTCCTTGAATGCATCCAGAGGAGGGCAGCAAAGCTGGTGCAAGGGCTGGAAGGCATGGCCTGTGAGGAGCCACTAAGGACTTTGGGCTTGTCTAGTTTGGAGAAAAGGAGGCTGAGGGGCGACCTCATTGCTCTCTGCAGCTTCCTGAGGTGGGGACGTGGAGAGGAAGGTGCTGAGCTCTTCTCCCTGGGCTCCAGTGACATTCCATTGAGCCAACAAGAAGTGGAGCATTACTGGACCTTGTGCTGGCAAATAAAGAAGAACCAGTTGAGGATGTGAAGGTAGGGGGCAGGCTTGGCTGCAGTGACCACGAGATGGTGGAGTTCCAGATTCTGAGAGGTGGAAGCAGAACAACAAGTAGGACTGCCACACTGGACTTCAGGAGAGCTAACTTTGGCCTCTTCAGGGACCTACTTGGAAGTATTCCATGGGCTAAGGTTCTTGAAGGTAGGGGAGTCCAAGCAGCTCTTCCTCCATGCTCAGGATCGGTGCATCCCTGTGAGTAGGAAATCAAGTAAATGAGGCAAGAGGCCTGCATGGATGAACAAGGAGCTTCTAGTGAAACTCAAAGAAAAGAGTAAGCTCCATGGAATGTGGAAAGAGGGTCAGGCCACTTGGGAGGCATACAGGAATGCTGCCAGAGCATGTAGGGAAGCAACTAGAAAGGCCAAGGTTCACCTGGAACTAAGTCTGGCAAAGGACATCAAGGATAACAAGAAGGGCTTCTTCAAGTATGTCAGCAGTAAACGTAAGACCAGGGGTAATGTGGGACCGCTGCTGAATGAAATGGGTGCCCTGGTGACAGAAGATACAGAGAAGGC
>NW_009260835.1:92471-112930 GCF_000687185.1 Egretta garzetta | reverse complement strand
TGATGCCCCAAGCCGGTCAGTGTTTAAGAGGCATTTGGACAATGCCCTTAACAACAGGCTTTAACCTTTGGTCAGCCCTGAATTGGTCAGGCAGTTGGACTAGATGGTAGTTGTAGGTCCCTTCCAGCTGAGCTATTCTAATCTAAGGCCATCTGCAGCATCATATATCCCCAATGCCACACAGAAAAAGACAGAGGATCCACCAAGGAGAGCAAGGCTGTGGACACACTTACAGCAGGCTCTGTCTCTACATGGAGGCTTCTGATCAGGAGTTTCCTTCCTGGGTGACATCTACAGCTCAGCAAGGTGACCTGGCACTTACCCAGGTGGGAGGTGCTCACACAGCCCCAGGATGCTGCTCTCAAAAGCAGCAGTGAAGAGTTGAGAGTGGCAGCTTCAGCAGTTTTGCTGAGGTCATGAAGATCTGCTCTGAGCAACAGGACTTAATCACAGGAGAAGAATAGCCACAAGAAGTTTGAACGTGGTTTCACACCCGTTCATGAGCTCCACACAATGAGCAAGTATCCTCTGAGCATCCCTTACATTCCTACACAGGAGTCCTAAGGCTACCACCGGCCTGGCCATAAGACCACCTGAGCATCTACTCTCATTTCTCAAATGTGTTTACAACCAAATACCTAATTTTACTTTAGGATTGCTTCAGATGCTAATGGGTTCATCTTTATACCTTTAGAACAAACTGTTTGTAATTTCATAGGTTTCATTGTTCTTTTCTGAAGGTGCTATCTGTAAATGGATTAACTTTACTTTCAGCCTCAAGTGCTTCTGTGGAAGCATTTCAAAGTGAAGGAACTTTGGAAAAATAATTTTCTGGAGTGATTCAAGAAAACTGAAAATCATATTAAGTGACTTTGAATTATTGTAATGTATTAAACAAATGCTTAAAGCTGGAATTTTTCAAGGTTCTTCTAAGTGTTTAGAGAAAAAAATATATAACACAATACACCTTAGTGCTTTCACTAGTTCTTTAGTCTCAAATCAAGTGCTTTAAATTATTACAATGCTATGCTTTATTCATAAAAGGTGAAATTCATTCATTCTGCATAAATCCTGACTCATCAATCAGGGCAGCAAGTAGGAAACGGAGATAAGATAAACTGTACTGTTCAAAATAAGCAGACTAGCAGAGTGATTCAGAGCACTTAAAATTAGGCTCCCGTTCTGAATCATCCTCTGGAGAAGTCTCTCTTTCTCCAGTAACTTCAAGGGGAGTTTAGAAGGCAAGTCTCCTTTGGCTGAAGCAAGCCACTCTCAACTAACCCTTTCACTCAGACCATCAGTTCCCTCACAGATCCATAATATTCTGCTTGTGGATCCTCTAGCTACATAGCTTCACTGTAGGGTTAAGGGAAACAGAGGGCTTTTTGCCAGTCATCCACATCTAGATTGAATTCTCATTTTTCTGAATGTTGTAATCATCCTTGAAAAATGTAGAACACAATCAGCAGGGGAAAAAAAAACCTTGCAAACAAAGGAAAAAGAGAGAAGAGCTGAATGAACAATAAAAATATCAGTGCCAAAGGACATTGGTCTTTGTTGTCTGTGGCAGCATGACACATGAGATCCTTCCCTCATTCTTACTGCAATAAGTGATGAAGAAAAACCTGCCTGCAAATATTTATTCATATTTGAAATACATCAGTTTGACCATGTTTACAGTCAGTATATATCCACTTTATTTGATCATTCAAGCACCCACATTCTGCCGAGCTGTATATCTAACAGTAAAATTCACAATTTGCACTGCTTGGTGTGCTACAGAAGCCATTCAATCAGAGAATGGAAATGATTTGACCACAAATTTGCAACTGTAAATATTTATATCTAAGCATTTGTAAATGATGTGCAGTACAAGAATAATTGCCAAATCAATTCAAAAGGCAAAACTGAATAAATTAATGGCTATGAATTATTCATGAATTTTACCTTCTCATATAGCAAGTTCATTATTTCTCCATGTAACCAGTAAGCAGCTAATATGTCTGAGTGCATTTAAAATATCGATTAGTCTTCTGGATACACTATTCAGAGCATTTAATCAACAGAAGATTTTAATAAATATTAAACTTGCATTTGGGGAAAATGTAAGAAATCTCGGGTTTAGGGTTAATGCATGCTTATTCTAGAGTATAAGGAAAAAGCATCTGCAATCTATCCAAAATATCTAGAGAATTTTCCATAGCTACTGAGCTGAGATGAGTGTAATAATAAAGTGCTCAGGAATTAATTGGCCAGGGATCTTGTGGACTGGAAGGACTGAATTCCAGAGAAGAGATTTGATTGATCTTGGGAAGATCAATCCAAAAGGGAGACCTTAAGAATATTCCAACCAGCTACACTCTGTGGAGAAGCCATGATTTTCTCCAAGGTCAGAGAAATCTCACGTTTCTCTCATAAGGAAGAAAAGCCACAAGACACACTTCTTATACCTTGGCGAGCCTGGGAAAGCCTGGGAACAGTGTGGAGGCAGGAAATGACAGCAGCTCCTGGGCAGGGGGTGTGTGTGTTGCCGTTCCATTGTGAGGTCAGGCTCAAGGACAGACCCGGGACTCAGCTGCTCCGTTTGGCTCGCTTACCCACACAGCTGGGCATGGGTTTCACCCCGTTAGACCCTCACCTAGCAAACCTTGCTGCCCATCACACACCCAGGCAACAACATCTGTGCTGGAACTGCCCCTGAACCCAACACATCTCAAGAGCTACCCACCCCTGCCTTCGACTTTCCCTGGGGACTGTGCATTAAGTCCCGTTTCTGATTTCAGGTGATGATTTAGAACCGAAGCGCTGTAGGTCTATGGAATTAGTGCACTACTGGTAGGAAAAACAAGCGCAATAGTCTCTCTGGGAGACATCTTCCTGGTTACTAAGGTAAAAATACCAGGAACAAGATTTGGAGTGATGGGGGCTTGTCAGCTAAGTCAGTCAGAAACGCTTTTAAAGCTTTGCAGAGGCCGAGGCTGCTGATAATTATTTTTATATTAGATTGTTTTATCCCGATTATTTTCACTTACTTTCTCATGTGTTGTTTAGCTGCATATGTGTTTGTACGAGAGAGAGGAAGAAAAAAAAGTAAAAAAACCTTGCCTGTCACATTTAACTACAGCTGCAGAGAAGGTCCAGTCCAGTCTGAGGTCTTATCTTCAGGGGGAGATACGATTCTACAGTTAACCCATGCAGCAACTTCAAAAAGCAGATTATTGATGATGGCTTCTGGTTTATGAGACAAGATAGTCCAACCTTACAGGTTACTTTATAGTATGAGGAGTTGTGTACATCTGCTCCGCTTATAAACTTCAAGTGTGGAGATACTTCCAGATAAGACAAACTTATCTCTGCAAGCAAAGCAGCGAGCAGAGGCTGCCACACAGAGGGTGTCCACGGACAGACAAGATGTAGTAGCTACTAGATTTTGAATGTTTTCCTCAGCCAGCCTGCTTCTCCATGCTTTGCTTAATTTTGATGATCCACTTAGATTAGCAAAGGAAACATTTTTCAGTGTGCACAAATCTACAAGGAATTTGAAGACATACAGCATTACTGCAAGCAACAGAAATGAAGGAGTCATAGAATTCAAAGGCCGTGAGGGACTTCAAGGATGTAATCTAGCCCAGCTTTCATTTGATGAGTCAGGACTAAATATTAATAGGTTATACCTAAAAGAAGTTTGTGAAACTCCTAAAGGAAGAGGTTAGCATTGAGAGAGACCCCACACTGCCCAGTTAAACTCATTCCAGTCTTTCGTCATACAGGCTGTTCTGCTTCCACTGAAATCTACCTTAAATATCCTTTTGCTGTAAATCAAGCTGCTATGATCCTATCCTTTCTCCAGCAGTTGTGGACAACCATTGATCACCATCTCCTTTATAAAAAGGTCTTCAGATTCTATAACTTCTCCTGCTCCCCCTTTGGTTTCTCTTCTCTAGACTGAACAACTTTAGTTCCTTCAGCTTTCTTCACAGGCCATGTTAGCTAACCATGCCACCAGTCTTCTTGTTCTCCTCTCCACTTTTACTTGCTTAAAGACGTATAATTCCAGCTAAGTATATAGCTCCATCACTAGCATCAATTCAGGCAAATGATACACCATCGTATTTTAAATGTGGCATGGCTGTCAGGTCATCTGTGCATTCATAACTGTCATGGGGTTCATTGCTTTCAGTAGAGTGTGCTGATAATGTGGAAGGGCTTGAACCAAACTTTGAGAATCTAAAATGAAAAGCTAAACTATCAGCAAATTTGTGCAATACACAATCCACAGGGAAGAAGCTTTTTCTGTTTAAGTGTGTGCCAGCTGAAGAGTTATGTACACACAAAGAAAGTGCTGGGAAACTAAGGAAGATATCTGTATTCCTTGTGCTTTAAGAAAAAAGAAAAACAGAGTCTGTGTGAAAGACCATTCTTAGCTGGTCCACTCTGCTGTTAATAAACTGCAGAATTCAGATGAATTCGACATACAAATCCTGTGTTCATTGTCAATCTATGTCAGTCAGGTTATTTGGATAGATGCAGCCACAAAAAAATTACCTTAGCCTGGGTGGGTTTACTTGAGCTCCTCCATAAACTACAAGAGTCCTAGGAAGACTCCCTGGGATGTCCTCTGCAGCACTGTGTCTCTCTCCACTGAACAGTTCACTCTCACAGAGCAAGTTCAAGGGCATGAGGCACTCCACACTATGCATGGTCTTTATGAGCTGTTGCACGGGGCCTGTATCAACTAATTCAAAACAAATTTGGAGATGCCTTTAAGATGACTGTCATAAGCCAGCCTAACTAGATGAATGCTTCACTTTACTAAGAGCTAGCTATAATGAACGAGTTAGCTTTGTAAAAATAAATGGAGCAGCTATGCAAAGAATAAGTGGCCATCAGACCAAAGGAGGCATTTATCGCAGAATTGCTGGTAAAGGACTTCTGAAACTACCAAATTAGTTAAAACTCAACTTCAGCCTAGGGTGACATTTCCATTTTTTGCAATACCACGTTGCTGACTAACACATGCTGTTGTGCCACTCTCATCTCTAAATCTTCCTCTGTCGTACTGCTGCTTAGCAGACAATACCCACCTGGCATTTGTATTCTCCTTCCTAAATGTCCCAGTTGGGACACTGAACATCCTCTTGTTTATTCACCTATTCATCTCTCTGTCTGACCAAGTTCATGCTGAACTCTGGTCAGGTCCTCCAGAAGATCTTGCAACACCACCAACTGAAATCTCAAATTTCAAAAGCATCTCTTCTATCAGTCAAATTGTTTGTAAGAGAGAGATATACTTTTGCATCTCATTGTACCTCAGAAGTAGCATAAGATTTATTAGATGTCTTCAGCTTGATAACACTTACTCTCTTCTCTTCTTTGAGAATAATTTCTAGCCATTTGTGAAACTGGCTGACAGTGATTACCATTTGGCATGCCCATGAATGTGGAGTACAGACCGAGTAGTATTTTTCAGTGAGTCTGGAGACCATTCAGGGCTGGAATGTGGGGAATCTCCTGGCTGAACTTGATCTGCGAATGTGTTTGAGTTTGTAAATCCTCACTTAAAAAATGGACAACATTCTGTCATCACTGTCTCAGGAGAGCTTGCTCACGGCAAGTGTGAGGAATGGCCAGAGCCGAACATTTTGCACATTCACTTGAAGAGGAAACAGAGAAAACATTCAGGTGTATACTTGAAACTTTAAAAGACCTACACAGTCACAGAAACAAGACTTCAGGTTAACTGCAAGTCACTGTTACTATATACTGATGACAAACAACACATGTAGCATCAGCACAGACCCTTCACTGGGCTCTTCCAGTCAAGAACCATTTTATCCAGGTGTCCTTGTCAGGGGGAATAATCATAGTGCAGGCTCCTCCCTCCTCATCTCCAGTCTGTACAGCTAAGGGGGAGGTGAGAGCTCCAGTAAAGCTTTTGAAAAGCACAAATGTTTTTTAAAGCTTTTTTAAACTTCACTTTTGTTCAAGGGCACCGTACAGCGTACAGCAGATCTCTGGAGCACGTCCTCATTTTGTTCAGCCTGAGCTTAGCAATACAGGGCTTCTGGAAACCTGCAGTTCCTGATGAATACCAGTAAGATTTTCAAGTTTCCTATCAGATTTGTATTAATTTGATTCAGTCCAAGCTTTGGGAAAAGTTTCTAGACACCAAGAGGAAGAGTTGTAGCTGTCACACACCGATTTTCCCACTGGCATGTCCAACGCTCTGGGCTAACCCAGCCTTTTGCTGGTCCTTTTGGCATTATGCTCTATGTCCTCCCTTGCATGGAGTGGCCAACCAAAGTTTCCCCACTCCACAGCTGTCAAAATTGAGAACATTTCTCACTTACTTTCCATGGTATTGCTTCTGCACACTCTGCTGTGCCTCCTGCACTACCATCACCTACCTTCATCAATCCTTTCCTCTGCAATATATGCATGGGGATCCCTACCTATATAATCTGCCTTCTCCCTATAGTGCCATCTTTTTACTTTATGGGCTTTTTTCCCCAAAATTTTCCAGGCTACACACCCACAGAAGAGATACAATAATAAACAAACCCCACATATCTTACCAAGAGCAAATTACTGTAAGAGAGAGATCTATTGAAGCAAGTGTTCCTCTGATTTATCACCCCACTCCCTCATTCCTATTGCTCACTCCTACTACTAAAGTTATACTGAGCCAGCAATCTCTACAAAGAAAGACCTTGACCTTTGTATTTCCCAATAAAACATGTAGCAAGCTTTGGTGCAATATCACCAGATTTTGTTCAAATAGATTATCCTATCCCTACAGACACAACACAAGAATCCAAACCACAATGAAAGGGTTTGCTACTGTAGACTGTTACTTAATAGTGGGTGCATGCACACTGAAGACTGAGCCAAAGCTGAGACCATTTGCCTAACCATTAATTTTTAGAATTACTGAAAAGCAGTTTCAAAATCACTAAGAATGACAACACTGACTTGAAAAGGAATCAGAACAAGAGTCTTACTATCACCATGGATACAACTGATGTGGACTCAGGATTTAAGCAAAAAACCTGGAACTTCATATTTATACTGTTGGACAGACTAGCTCATTTAATATCAATAATATTTAGAATATGTCCTACTTATAAAGAAAATTGTAATCAAAATTCAAGGCAAATCTTGCTCTGTTTTTTGTTGGAATGCAAGAATCATGGAAGGATTCATCATCAGCTACTTCATTTTGCTCTCGTGCACCGCCTGTGACATCAACACAGTGCAACACAACAGTGAGGTAAGCTGATAGTGATGTTTCAAATGCAAGAAAAGCATGTGAACTTTTAAACACTTTGAGAGTAACTATTACTTTCCTGTATTCCCAACAGGCCCAAATGTGAACCAAATCATCCCTCTGATTTAACACAAACGCTATTCATTGGCTTTATTATGACCCAGATTACAAAGATATTCAGATACTTCCGGAGATTTTGGCAAGCTTTAGGTATTTGGATGCCTTTAATAATGTGGATCCCTGAGTTCAGTTTACCATCAGTGACTGATCAAAATTGGGGGGAATATCGATGGGTATTTGGTCTTGTTCCAGCCTGAGCACTTCTCATGTCTCTATTTATCATTTTTCCTTCACTGATGTCTTCAGACCTTGTGGAAGATCTCAGCTGCAAAAGCTGATGCAGCTACAGACACACAGTACTAATTGCAGAGAGCAGGAACAGCTGAAGGGGGGGCAGGAATGATTTTTGCTGGTGCCTTCATGTAAACTTTCTTTAAAATAGCATTAAAAGCCTAGCTGTATCAGACTGAACTAAATATGCTTTCAGCCCAATGTCCTGGCTTGGACAGTGACCACGTGTCTAGATAAAGGTGTAAGAGCAAGATAAGGATAGCGTGGTATTACTTCAACATACTCTCCCGGTTTTCAGAAATTTCTTGAACTAAAAGCAGTTTTTGCTTATAGTTCTTGACAAGATCTTCTCCTGTGATGCCTCTAACTGCTTTCTGAGCATTGAATTAACACTGTTCCCTGTGACAGGGAGTGTGACACTTCATCATGATGTGGAATCCAACTCCTTACAAAAAGACTGGGTTTAAATGATGCTTCTACTTTCCTCAGGTTGATGGCCCTCTCCACTCTAAGACGATTTTTCATAACCAGGTGGAAACAGGAACATTTAGTAATTACACATCGCAAACACACATACTTCATAGAGTCATAGAATGGTTTGGGTTGGAAAGGATCTTTAAAGATCATCCAGTCCAACCCCCTTCAGCCTTTCAACTTAGACACCTGAAATCAAGGGCTAAGTCCATCTACCCAGATGTGTTAAGACAACTGCAAGCAATTCTAGCCCAGAAGCCATGGTAGCTACATTTGCTCAGTATAATATCACAGATAAAAGAGTCCTTCTGTGCTTCCTTTTCTCCCCATAAAATTTCACCTGGGACCCAAAAATAACCTTCTGGATAACAGAAATTGATACATTGCCACAAAATATTTCCACTTCAGCGAGCTAGTATTTCTGGCAAAAACCAAACCCAAACTTACTCAGTGAGGGATTTCAAAGTAGCTCTAATGAATGTCTTAACTAGGCTCCCCAGACCTTGCTCACGGTTCAGTATATGTGCTGATCTCTGCCTGATGGCATTTGGCTTAGTTTTGTGTCCCTGAAAAATAAACAGAAGGTTTGCCAGTGGCTTCAGTGAGAACAGATTGAGGCTATAAAGAAATCAAGACAATTTCCTTCTGGAAACCGGTAGCTTTCTGTTAATAGAGGAATGCAGAGGAAGAGAAAGCAGCACGACCTGTGGAAACATTTTGTTATCTCAAAACATCCAGCCTTTTGAAATGGAGGACGTGTAATTAAAATGAAGAGATTGAAAAGAAAAAAAATCTCTCAGTGTGCATAGTAGCAGCCCTGGAAGCAGCTGCTGCGGGCCAGGAGAGGGAGGCAGGGAAAGGACAATGGGCATGGAGCCACAGAAGTCCTCTCAGAGGTTGGTAGGAGAGGGCTGTGCCATGATCTCTGCCTGGTGTCCAGCAGGACTCGTGTCCAGCACCAGCTTGGCTCACGCACGTTGGCTGACGTGCATTTTCTGGGGAAAGCCTGATGAGGAAATGAGAAAAGAAGGGTATTTTCTGAAGTCCTCTGCATCCATTTTCAATGAAATAAGGAAGCAAGAAGCCTGCAGTTGTTGAGTGTCTAATGTATCAATTCCAGGACTGATGGTACAGCTTTTTGCAACTTTTTTCTAGCTTAATTTTACACTAAAAATACATTATGCCATTTCCTAAAAGGTTTCACGAATGCTTCTAGTGTACTAGGAAGCGAGCAATTCTCTTTATCCTGACACACAAAAGTCTCAGTTCCTCATTACCCTTTCTACAGGACATGATCTCCCATAGTTCTGCAGAAGAGACCTTGCTTGGCTGGGGGGTTCTTGTTTCCTTTTACTCTACAGGGCTCTACAGGGAAATAACTGGTGGTTTCGAAGAAAAAGAAAGGAAGTAAAAATGGCAAGGGAACAACAGAAGCATCTCTATTATTTTTCTACACTAGGTTATCTCTAGATTACTGTGCAATTGCCTCATATTTAAAGAAACCTAAGGGGAAATCAAGCAGTTCACACACAGTCCAAAATGCTGTATTAGATTATATCTGAATCAGACGGTATTTAGAGCCCATTATAGCTAGAAGACAATCACACACATGCACAGGCATCCATATCATTTTTGCAGCAGCACAGCTCCTTCACTGCTCTGCATGATGGGAGCCACGAACTCATGAATGCATCCAGAGCAGAACAGCAAGGTCACCTCACGACTGCATCAGGGCTCCAGACAGGCCAGCCGGCCTCACCACAAGGCAAGATCTGCACAGAGGCTAACCCTGAGCAGTCCCCTTTCCCTCCCAGGTCCATGACCATGCTCCCCATCTCAGCACTTCAGGAGGTTGTGAGAAGGGTTCAGGTCCGTCAAGTCCTCCAGTTCAGTCTACAAACCGCACATAGAACAGGTAGATGCTGTCTTTCACCTACTCCTTGTCATGTCCTCAGTCCTCTTACCTCCTCCTGAAGGTGTGCCCTCACCACCTACCGAGATCCCATCAGTCAGCTACAAAGGAGTCTCAGCTCACCTTCAGGACCTCTCTCATCCTCCCAGGGACACTATACTATCAGCCCAACACAGGTCCTATTTCTGAGTCCCAGGAGACATAAACATGCCCAGGACCTCTGGCAGACGTGGCCTCCCCATGCCACTACCACCCCACTTGCTCTCCACTCACCCCCAGCAGCTCGCAGTCACTTGGCTTCTTCCCTCCAGCATCCAAAGCCCAGAAGATGAAGCAACTGGGGCTAAACACCCAAGCAGCTTTATGTTGGTACCTTCATAAGCCAGTTTGGGAATTGTTTGTGGAGAGGAATCACTCCCGATTGACATGCAAAGAGTGGCTGTACTGTATCTTGTTTCCCCCAGCTAATTACTGGCTGCAAACAGCTGTATGAAGTGAGGGAGGTGACAGAGAAAGGGCCAGGCAGCTTGTCCCTCTTGCCTGAGCTACACATCTAGACAATTAGCCAGACCGTGTCACATAGCTTTGACCTGCACACAAAGGTATTTTGCCTAATAACTTTTGGTGGAAAATAAATAGACCAAATACATCAAAGCACTGTCAGCAATCTTACCATTAATGTGATTTTTCACATTTTTTCAGACATTCATCAAATATTTATAAAACATAGTCCAGTAATAAAAAAAAAAAACAAAAACCATCCAAAATGCAAGTGCACATGTGGTTTCAAAAATCTGCTTTGCCACTTTCTCTCATTGAAAATGATGTGCATGGAGGATGTTCACGGGCACCCAGCAAGGAGCTGCACTTTGCTCTGTAGCTCGTACCTGGGGCGGGCTGCCGGGATGTACCAGAGCCTGAGCAAGGAGCTGGCAGACAAATCACAGCAGAATCCAACCCAAACATTTTAAACTTTATTCTTTATGGCTGTAGTTCATTATTCCTCTCTAGCTCTGCTATACTGATCTTTTATGGCAGGACTTTGTCATATGTTATAAAAACCTTTTCACCGTCCACAGGCAAAGGTAGCAGTGGATAAACGTTTGATTTCCTCTCTAGCCAATGGGCACCTGGTGCCTAGGAAGTGATAAATGAAATGATAAAGCTGTAATCAAAGTCTTATTGTATATTATGAGAAAAGACATATATCAAAGCTGTGTTCTGAGGTCTCCAATTTGAGTGATTTACATGATTTTATATCTTTCTTGATCATATAAGGAGCCTCAAAAGCCTCAGCCTTAGCAAGCTGTTCACTTTCTTGACATCCTACTGCGTTGTGTCATTTTTATATAAACAAAAGCCTTGGTAAAAGACCATAGATGTCATCCTGCAAAATGACACAGAGCACGTGGAACCAAATTCCAGGCACAATGAGAAATTAGAATATTTTTCAAAAGGCAACTCTTGAAGGTTCTTTGACTGAAAACTGAAGACTTTTTGGTACATTTGAAATATATTAAAAAAAGAAAAAGTAGGCAACCAAACTCCTCGTCCTTTGCATATACTTTAATGAAAGCAGTATCTCGTCCTGGTTGTTTTCTTAAGTTGTTTTTGAAAAATGGAAATCCTTCCTGCTAACGGGCACAACTGAAAACGAACTGTTTGAGCTCCAATGTTTTCTAAGCGTGCCAAGAACAGACCATAAAGTTAAAAAAAAAAAAAGAACTAATTAGTTTACTTGTCTCTTAAAACTAAACTAACAAGCAAAAGCCTTTAAAGAACACCGTTTGGAAATAGTGATATCAAAGGAAGAGACTGCTGATAATCCTGGATTCTTTTGCAACGATTTATTCCATATTTTATTGCACAATTTATAGAGAATTGCAGCAATTGGAGTCCTTACATTACTACAAGAGATTAAAAGATTTTCTTATCAGACAATTCAGAATTGTGATGATTCACACCTTCATTATTTCTTGAAACACTCCAGCTTCCTCCACAAGTACAGCAAAGGTTTTGCATGACTACATCCCTTAAACTAAACAGTGCTCGTGTCATTTTCCCACGGTGCTTAGAACAAGCTAGGGGTGAAAGAGTAACCCTTTCGAGCCAGTTAAACAACCGTCACTATTTTAAAATAAATGAAGAGGAGCCTGGTTATTTACGACTATGTGCTCATGTTTTATGCATGCCTTACCTTGGAGACATTTGATAGCCCCCTAGAACATTTTGTTAGCTGTAGTCTTCAATAATCATTTGGCGAGAAGGTCACATTGGCCTATTTGCACTCGAAAGGTGGAGATTTGAAGACACGGTATAATAACAGAACAAATGCAAAGACACTGGAAAATTATTTTCACTGACAGGGTTTCCACACAAGCATAAAACCTGGGTCAGGGAGAGTCACTTCAGTTAAAAGTACATGCCAGTATTTCTCACAGCCAGGTTAAATAAAGGATGTGCCCAGCCTTGCTGTGCAGCATAGAAAACCAGAATGAGAATGAGCCACCTGCAAGGAATTTCTTAAAATCGGCAAAAAGGAGCCATCATGCTTACAGAGAGTTTTGCTGGATGCCCCAACGAAACACTAGCACAGATCAGACTGCCCTTATGTTCAGGTCTGCATCTTTTCCATCTTTTTAGATGGAAACTGAGACCCACATAGAAATTAAGCACCTGAAACGCAGTGAGGAGGTCCAGGGAAGACTTTTCTCATTTTCATACACTTTCCTGGCATATGAGAGACCTGAGGGGCTGTGCTTGAGAACCAGCTGTACACAAATGTCTTGCTCTTCACTTTTGCTCCACAGCATCCTCAGATGAAATTATGTTTTGGTTCTGTAACAGGTCGGCATCTACTCCACAGAGGTGGCTTTTACTGGGAACATCAGTGCTTCCTGGGTAAAATTGGGTCAGGGAACCCATTCAGGCTTGGAAAAGATGATGACGTGCTGTGTTACAAGTCCTGACTTAGGGACTGTGTGTTTTAACCTCGCGTTTCCCCCATTATTCACTTCAAATTATGCCCCCAAAGAAGTCAAGGGAGCAGCGCCTCTTCACTTTTGCAATATCCCCCATTAAGAAATACTGAGAAGAAATTCATTTGAATACTGACAGTCACACAGGAGATGCCAAGTCTGAAGCACAGGCTCAGGGCCGGGATGTTTTCTTCTGCATATACTCGTGAGGTAGGAAAGATGAAAGCTCTCCCTATCCCCTGCAACACACGCACACACGCACGTGCTTCATTCAGGAGGTTGCAGTTCTGTTTTGAACACAAAGTATAGCTACTGTACACAAACCAGTGACCACTGGTACTTCTCCAATTGTAATCTCATTCAGTTATGTGGCTTACGGAGGCTTGGAGTGCTTTGTCCCTGGGATGTCATGGCACAAAAGAAAAAAACCATCTCTGTATCACCTTCTATTCTGAGGATCCCTAAAAGGGCCCTTCAGTGACTTCCCAATCTCCCTTTAAAGGTTCTTTGTAATTGAGAGTTTCATGGGTCAAATATTTAATAGACTATGAGCCCTGTAGCTCATTTAGCCTTGTAGATAGCATATTGTGCTTGAGTCTCTCATCCATTCATTCACTTGCATTACATCATAAAGGTATTTTTTAGAAATAAAACATGAATAGGGAGATTATTTTTTTTTAAAAGCTTAGCGATTAGCTGGAGATTAGAATTCAATTGAACAGTTTAGTTAAATATGGGTTTGTGTGTGTTGATACGGGAGCCCATTGTCACAGCAGGTATGAGATGTTTGGCAGTTTCCCAGCTTTGCTCTCCAGTGGGGGTTTGTAGCAACGCAAAAAAGCAGTGTCCCACCTTTTAGTGAAATAAAATATTTCTCAGAAAATGCTTATTGAAATCCTGCCAGTTTTAAGAGAGAGAAATTTGCATGAAACCATTTCTGTATTTTTGTTTGTTCCAAAGCTTTACTTTTTTTTTTTTTTTAACTGAAATGTCTGGGTTTAGTTGATTATTTATAAATGGTTGGGGTTTGTTGCCCCTTCAAGCTAGTGCTGAGGAAATAATATTAGAAGAAGAAAAAATTAGGGAAGCCAACAGTCAGCTGCTTTCTCTGAAGAATATTGGGCAGATGACAAACCCACTACAAAATCTGGCACACTATTTATGGGCAGGAAATTTTCATGGAGAAATGGCACTCTAGAGATCATGCTAAAGTTGTATGATAGTTTTTCCTACTAAAACTGAAGGACCAGAATGACAGACAGAAAAATGAACCTGTGCTCTCCTTATCAAAATGGTAACTCATATTTCTCAGCATATCTCTTTTTCTGAGCAGTAGCAGCACTAATAAATGGTACCCTGAATGAGAGAGATTTTTGAAATAATCTATTCCAGGTTAGCCTATCATTACCAATAAAATACCTGTGATTTGCACAAAATGTGTAATTTGAGAGCTTTTTTCCTCTGGTGTAACTGTTTTGCTCTTTTAACTCTCAAAAATACAAAAAAAATAAAGCTCTCAGAAAGATTCCCAGCAGCCTTTCTGAACCTGAGCAGCTCTCTAGGTATTAATAAAAAGTCACTCAGCTGTGCTGGTACCAGCGTACAGTGAACACGTTTAGCACATTAAGCCTCGATTACGTGGTAAAAATAAAGAGTCAAACAAACTCTAACACCTCCTCCTGCATTAGGCAACTCCATAGCTACGGTAAGTCCTGAAGCACGACAGCAGCAGTGCCGCTTGCTAAACACGCCAAGTAGAGGCAAAAGACCTCAAACCAGTTGTCTGTGTCACCCAGGGAGCAACCAGGGCATGGTGCGGAAGGGCACTAGGGTGCAGGCGTGGTGAACGCCGTAGCACCTGCCTAAGCAGACCGTGAACGCCGAGGGACGGCACCACAGCATTTCTTTGCGTCCTCCGTGACCCCCCTGTGCCACAGCTCTGCTTTGCCCCTGGAAGCCTGACCTTGTGCTTGTGAAAGCGGAAAAAAGACACCTGGGTTTCAATGATCCCAGATCAAAGTCTAAAGGCATGTGATGGAGGCAATGCGTGTGCACCGACAGAGCTCTGCAGCACGGTGAAGCCACGTTTCCCCAAGATAAGGATCACACGCTGGTGTAGTGTTACAAACGCTGCACCAAGAGATCCTTTCTGCCAACATCTAAGCAATGGCAAGGAAGCACGACGATGCAGGTTCAGCTCTGTGCCCTGCCAGAAACCTGACTTCACACACTTGTCTCCTCGATGACCCGACTAACCTAGCAAGTGACAGCCTTGTTATAAATACCCAAGAATCATGAGGCTGTCACTTTCCCACTGTCACAGCTAATTAACTTCTAGGAATAACTATGGGAACTATTTTATTTCGCCATCTCAAACACGGGCCCGGGGTGAATGTGTGTATCTGCGCTGCCTGAATTACCTGAGAAAAAACACCCCCCTGCTAAACACCAGGGCAGATCACTGCCTGTGGGTACGTGCCATGTATTCAAGGCTCTGTAACTGGCTTAGAAGCAGCACCAAGATTTCCACCACCATTTTCAATCGTTTGCACACAGTGGCACTTGTGGACAGAGGAGAGGTAAAAGAGCTCATTTGTGTAAAACCCTCGAAAAGTACACCCATACCCCAAAAAAACCCCGTGTATATAAACTGGCATTTCAGTTTAGAAAAATCTAGGCATAATCCCGTAATTAGGAACAGCTAAATTGCCTGCTCTTCAGTCAACGGCACAAGGAGAAATTTATTTCATTTAATAAACTGCTCTTAATGATTTCTGTTTGTTTGCTTTCTAAACCTCAAAGTAATCATGTACTGCAAGTGCAAAATGCTGGCGAGGGGGTTTGTCTCCCAAACCTAAGTGACAAAAAAAATCTCTTCAGTTTTCCAGTTTGCGGGTAGCTTTTCCCTGTGCCTCCTACCAGCTCCTGGTCAGAAAGAGGGACCTTGACTTACAGAGCAAAAGGCTGCCAAGAACGTGAAACCAACACCTATATCTCGGGGACACCAGAAAGCTGTAAACTGACTGTTTATAGAGTGGCAATTGTTTTATAATAATTGTCCGCTATACCTGCATCCTGTTCCTGTTCCAGGAGTTTACAATGGATCAATGCACCCAAAGTGTTTATACCCAGATCAACCCACAGCGACACTGTAAAGACCTTTTCTTCCTCTCGGCCGGACTGCCCAAAGAAAGCAGCCCTGTCCGGAATTTGTTCACCATTTGCGGGATTACGAAAAAGTGACGATCTCTTGCTCATTCTGCCCATGCACGAGCGCTGGAGCACAGAAAGGACGGTACCGATACCATCAGCAGGAGGGAGGCCATTTGTGATTTCCTTTTTGCAGCAGCTTTTGGAGCTACACGGTGACTTTCCAGACAGCTTTCCAGGAACTGCCAGCTGGAATGCCAACGCAGAGAAGCCATGCTTTGCATAGGGACATATGTGCACTCACATACGTACACAAAACGTCTGAAGTCAGTGCAGGAAAGGGTTTTTTTTCCAAACAGCAGGATAAGTAATGTGTGGAAATTACCCTACCACAAAATCCTCGTGAAGATCAGCCCCTTCAATTTTACCACAGTAGCAAGGTGATCCCACCCACAGCTGGGACAAATGCTATTGCTTTTACCCCCCTATCTGGTGGCAAAAACTGTTTTAAATTCATAGACAGAAAAAAATGACAGAGCTGAGAGGTTGAAGTTAGAGCGAGCCAAGAGTAGGAAGCGCTGCACATTGTATCCTAGAAACAGCTTTCAGTTCCTCAGTCCTTTTTAGTTATTCATTGTAGAAAGAAGGTTGGAAGAACTGGTGCAGATAAAGTAGACATCAGCTGAATTTCTGCCAAGCGGTCATTAATGCCCAAACCTTCAATCATATTTTCATTAAAATTTAACAGCGGAGCCATGCCCTGAACTATACAAACACAACGGAGTTTGTGCTTCAGGAATGTATTTCTGTATACATGGCTGGGAAAAACAAAAGCTGAATGGAAGGAGCTGCCTTGACATTCCCTCACCTACAGCCATGAAAAATAAGGCCACTCACGATGAAATTATATCATGTGCTTTTTATCTGTAGTTTACGCCATGAAAACATGTATGTGAAAGACTGAACACATTATCATCTCAGGAAACATATCTTTGCCCATATGAGGATGAGGATGATGAAGATGGCTCTCTCCAAAGAAGAAATTTGATTTGTTTCCTCGTTATGAAAGAGAATCTAGTCATGGTTTTAATGGTGCTATGAGAAAGAGTACTTTGCCTTGGAGAGTTAAACAAAGTTGAGTGAGAACCCAGTAGATTAAAGAGCAGTCTTGGAATGACATGCAAATGCTAGCTAAGATGTAGACAAGTCTGAAAAAATATCGAGCCCCTCCTTATACATCTCCAAAACACATATCAAGCTTAAAATGGAGCAAAAGTCCTGCACAATCTTAATGAAATCTAAAGTGACAAAAAAATCACCTGTTCTCAGATTTCTCCCCCTTTTGAAACTGAGTCAAGATTGCTTTGGTGAGAGGAGTTAGCATGTTTTGCAAGTCTATATCGCGTCCAGTGGGGAAACAGTGATTAAAAATGGATTGTTCTCCTTGGGTTTAGCTTTACGCAAGGCTGAACCTTCAGATTGAAATTCCAGTGTGTATGAGGGGAGGAAAATCTAACTGAGGAAAGGGAGAAGAATGTAGCTTGCAAATTCAGAATTATTCCGTCAAAGATAAGTAGATTGTATTTTTTGTAGCAGGAATTAGAAGTGACAGATGGTCTTGCTGCTGAACCAAAGGTGTAGAAGTCCTGAGATTCAATCTATATTTCTGGCTCTGAAACAGATTTCCTGTGCGAGATAGGGCAAAAGCCCAACGTTTCAATAATGGCCAGTTTTTGCAGACTTCATCTGACACACCTAAGACCTGATTTTTAGAAAAACAGGCTGGGAGCCCCAGTTTTCTTTCAACGGGGGGACATATATACAGCTGCTTTGAAAAGACAGCTTCTTTCTTCTCAGTCTGGATAACAAAAGCTGGAAATTTAAAAATTTAAAGGCAGTGCCAAGTCTGGAAAACTCTGACCAACAGTCTTTCTGAGTGGTAGTATTCCTATCCGCGAAACAGAGACATTCTTCCATTTATCACTTTCCAGTATTCCTGCACGTCCAGAGGACAACACAACGTCAGACAAGAGAAACAAAGCAAAGGTAACACCAATAACGATACCTACAGGTAAGACGCTTTTTACGTTATCCATTACATAAGCCTGCCTTCAATTAAATCTCACCAACTTTGTTCACATGGACTGCAATTGCCTGTTATGGTGCTGAGTTGCATTAAGCTGAATTTGAATTTAATTTCTGTATGTTCATATATTTTTAGTTAGCTTATACAGTTCACTCGTTTCTGAAAATGGGAAATGGACTTCACTTTTTCTCTAACCTCAACATTAAAATAAATACCACCATGAAACTAAAACTCTCCAGTAATTCTGTGCTTTTGACCAGAGATTAAAAGTTCAGCAAAGATGTGAGTGAAACCAGTGCTGGTATTTACAACCCATGTGAAAATCCCCTCAGGTTCTTCTGCACAAGGCTTTGAGCTTCCAAGATATGCAGACACACACTCACAGCTGATGGGGGCTGAGCAAGACTTTCCTGCACATGATGTCTTCCAACAAATTGAGGATGCTGCAGCACCGGGCAGAGGAGCTGAGGCCAAAAGTGCCTCCCAATGCACTCTGCCCCCACCCCAAATCCTTGCGCTTCAGCAAGGTGGAGGAGAAGAAGCCAGCTGGCATGGAGAGGAGCTAGAAGAGGTTTAGCGACAAAAGGGGAGCGAGGGGCTGAGGGGGAGCACCCCAAACTGCAGAATGGAGAAATGGAGACATGCAATGAGGACAAAAGGGCTACAGAGAAGGCAGCAAATGGCACAAGGTGCAAAGCGGATCAGCTGAGGAAAGATGGTACTAGGAAGAAAGTAAAAACCTAGACTGAAACCCAGTATTTCTCCATTGTCATCATCAGACTGTGAAGCACAACAACAAAACACAGGCTTATCCATCAAGTTCCCAAATAACCTCATGGCTGATCACTCTGTTACCCTATTTGGTAAAGTTCTCTGCTTTACATCTAACTTTTAAAGCTGTTAATGGAACGTGAAGGCATAAATTTAGTTCCAGATGATGGATTTTGTTTTATCATTTTGCTGCATTTTAAAACTGAGCATTTTTCAGAAAAAGATCTGGTTGTGAAATCAAGAGCTATAGGAATTCAGTCTCTGCTAGGATTAAAGGCTCTTTTGCAGATTTAATCTGACACCCTCAAATGTGCATTTTGACACCATCCTCATCCTTTATGTATCTGAAAGTTACAAGATCTCAGACTATCATTTATATTGACTGAAAATTAATTTTTTTCAAATTCATATTTTTCTCTGCTTTTTCTAGCGTGAAGATTTTGCACAAATTCTGTCACATAAAATTCTGAGGACATACTTGTTGAAAATGAACCTCTGTGGCTGGACCCCTTCTCTGCCAACTTAAAAAAATTCCATGCACCTTCGTATTTTTGCCAAATTCCAAAGAAAAAATAAATACTCAGAACAAAATCCCCTTTTTTTCTTTTTGCAGATATACAAAAATTACTTTTCTTTCTAACGATGCATTTATTTGGAAATGATACTCATTGCAAGACAAGCCAAAAACTACCAGATAAATAAAGGCAAAATAAAAGTACAGCCTCCTATCTCTTTACAATACTTCGTTAGCTTGTGAAAGAGAGAAGCTGAGTATTTGCTGCCCTCAAGTGGTGTTTTATTTTCTTATTTCTACAGACATTCACAGCACTACTTCATCCTTTTTATAGCTTAAGTTCAGGGGGGTTTGAAAGAAAATAAGAAAATGGAAAGCTTGGAGCAAACAGAATTCAGCTTTTATTCAGAAAATGTAAGTTTTTAAAAATATGTATTTCTCCTTAAATACTGAAAAGATGTTTGAAAAGCCTGATTTTGGATATGCTTCATATCTCCCCTACTGCACTGTAGAAAAGAAGGATGCTGGCACACACAACCACACAAAATATGAGCTCCAAAAAACCTGAATACTGCTGATTACTCTTTTGTGGCTTTGAGTTTTGGGCTATGCAAAACAAACCAAGAAATACAGTCTGAGAAAAATGTTCTTGCTTAAACAGGCCATTTCTAAATTGTAACGGGGAAAACTTGAGTCTGCCATGTCTTTATAAAAGATCACGTTGAATTACTGATGATGGGCTGAAAACACCAGGGAAAATGGCATTCCTATCACACTTCAAAGGTGGGGTACAACTGATGGAGGAGCTAACCCAGTTGCAGCTCAAAACCAGCTGGATCAGATTCCAACCCAGCTGAAATGAGCAATAAGATCTGCATTTTCAGACTGCGCTACATGAGAAAATACACTCCAAACAGAAATCGTCTGTAGCAATCCAAATGCCTTATTACAATCTT
>NW_009260835.1:79902-92442 GCF_000687185.1 Egretta garzetta | reverse complement strand
AAGGGCTCCCTGTATGGGAGCTTGTTTTACTCATGCTCCGCATCCAAGAGTATTAAGGAACTGCAGAACTACCCTATTGCATCAGATGGTCAATGTGTGTCATCGGACCATTCAGAGGCCATGAGTGCCAGGTCCCATGGTGGTCTGTCATACAGATAGAAAGTAAACAGATGGTGCCTCAAGGATGATACGCGGTCTTGGTTACAAGAAGATGCGACAATCAGATAAAAAGCAAAATTGGGGTACAGGAGCAGGACAAAATGAGTGAGGAGAGTAAGTCCTGCATGGCTCCCTATGTCTTTATGTAATAAAAACCACCTGCATATTAACATGAAATAACAGCTCTGGATGCATTTATGTTTTCCTCCCTCTCCAATTTTATCCTAATGTCCCTGTCCCTCTCTGACATATGTTGCAATCCTATTGTGAAACCAGTCATTTTCTGAAATGTCTGAAAATAGCAGGTGAGCATGACATGAAATGACTAAGGACCCGTCATTTGGGACTGACTCCAGAGGAGATGTAAATCGCACATTAAAAAAAAAAAAAAAAAAAAAAAAAAGGAAAAAGAAAAAGGACAGTAAATGATGTGTTTTTTTCTCTTTGCATCTAAGATTATACATGCCCTGAATGGGGATAACTGCATCCTTCTGGACCCTCTCCTGGACAACCCCTGCTCCTGTCTCCTGTTGCTGCTGGGAGCCTGGCTGGTACCAAAAGAATTCCAGGGGGGTGTCTCTGCTTTTCTGGGAAACCAGCATGAGATGCAGAGCCTGACATAGCCAGCATAACATGCAGAGCAAAATGTTTTGTTAGCGCGCAAACTGTGCTGCCGGTGCTGCAAGCTGAGAAGCTCAGCCTCGGCTGCCCTCTCACCTGACTTACCCCTTCAAAGCCCAGATTTAACCCTGACTTTTGGCTTGTCTGCTTTTTATAGAGCTCCCTTTTCTTTCAGTGTGTGAAACCACACCATCTTTTGCATTTATTTTTGAAGCCATGCAAGAATACACGTCCAGTCTCAGAACACACTTCCCTTCAGAGCTGGCAAAGTCAGAGTCACAGCAACTACACTTTGGGTTTGGTTGGTAATGCCAACGGCTGCCTCACTCACATTTCTTCAGGCTCCGTTTCAGAAAACCCTCCCGTGTGCATTCCCGCCTGCCGTGAGTGTGCAAGCACAGTGAGTAACAGCAACACACACTCACCTCTGCAAACACCCTCTTCCACTGAGGGCTGCTGAGGACCCAAGGGAAACCAGTTCCTAGGCCATTTCCCATAGAAGGTTTCCTTCGATTCTGATCAGCTGTGTCTTGCCACCTATTCTGCCTATGGCATCCATGCTGCGCAGGACATCAGCAGGGTTTTAAGAGCCCTCGCAAAGGGGCAATGATGAAGCCTAGGGTTCAATCTACACTGGGCAGACCTCACATCTCCCTTCACCCTGCCTGGATCTGGCAGCACTTGCAGAGGAGGCATCTTGGAGCTCAGGCCAGCCACCCTGGGGACTTCTCAGTGCAGAGGGTTGCCAGAGCATGCTCAGGGCCGATATCTGGACCATTTTTCTCAGGGTTGGCCGCACTGGAGATCTGTGATGCAGTAGTCTTGTAGGACCTCGACCTGTCACTGCTTGTTGCCAGAAACGAGCTTTCCTCATCGTGCTCAACAAGCACAGGCAGGTGATCAGACAGAAGCAGGTATGATAAAGGAGCACAATGACTAGAAATACATCTGAGGTTCCCAAATGGGAAAGCAGCAAAGCAGAGCCCATCTTATGCCCCAACCAGCCTTCAAAAAACCCAACCAAACAAAAACCAACAACCACACAGCAGAGAACTTTCTTTGCGATATTTGCATCTGCTCGGTGAAGAAGTTGCTGGGAGTGTCATTTCCCAAAGATTTCACTTGCCTGAGGAGCAGTGTAGCACAACGTGTCTGCAACAGGAAAGCCTGTCATTTTATACACTGGGAAAACTTTTGGGCTTTTCATGAAGCAATCAAGTGGGAGAGCTGAAGAGTTTAGCCGAATACCTATAATTCCAGTCATTTTGTGAAAACATCCAAACATTTACTCTAAATAAAATACAAACATCTAATCAGACTTACAAATAGTCTATCTTTTAACTCAAATACTTTATGTTCCTATGCCAGATTTTTAAGATTATATAACTTGTCAAGTAACATAGTCTTTATCTTCGTCACACCACACCTGGTTTTCTGTGCTAGCAGATGTCATGTAAGTATCAAAAGATATGCATGAGGAAAAGAACCCAACCTAAAATGCCACCAGTGGAAAGATCCACACAGTTAAGTCTCCTGAGTTGGAAAAAAAAAGGCTATCTATCTCCAGAGATGCTTTCTTGCAAGGAAGCCCTCAGGATTTGCAAGGTGTAAGGACAGTGCTCATGGAGATGTCTCTATCACCCTACTCAGTACCTGACCCCAAAAAATCTTTATTCAAAGAGACAAGTAATCATAATTGTTAGTTACTTGACCAGTAATAACTATAGTATGTCTAATTGTAGATGAAGAAGGGCATAGTTCAGGATTTCCTACAAGTGCTACCAATGTTAAGCACCTGCCAATCCAGGACAAGAAACAGAATACATCGGAAAATCATGATCCACTGCCGAGGAACCTTTTTCTTCCTAAATTCTTCAGTTCCTAGTTCAGGCATGTTACCCTGGAAATTTTCACACTGTAGTCAGCATTGCATGCCATTCACTGATTTGCATTTCTGCTCCTCTTTTTACCAGTACCCCCACCATTTGTTCATTGCTGTGAAGTTCCAGCCCTTCTTCTGCTTTAGCGAGGAAGGAGCTAAGGACCCCATTCATCAAGACCCTGTGATTTTTACTGCTATATTGTAAAACTGTAAAACCCTAAATGGAAAAGTGAGATGGAAGAGGCCAAGAAATCAGTGTGTGTGTGTGTGTGTGCACGCTCAAACGGAGAGCAAGCAGCACCTGCAGCATCTCTGTAAATAATTTTCCTGGCAAGGAGTGAACGTAGTTTCAGAGACTATGGGTTTTTTCTTATTCCTTAATAAAGGTATGAGGAACACAGTGTCAATGGTCAGCTGGGCAGAACACACATCAGGACAGAATTTAAGATTAAACAGGCAAACGAAGCAGCACTTACGTTTCTGAGTCTACAAATCTGCACAAGCATTGAAGCAAGAGTAACAACAGTAAATCCCATAAACAAACCTATTGATATGGAGCAGGGCAGAGAAAAGAAAGGTGGAGCTTTTGCTGTCTTTTTGGGAAGAAAGGCCATAAAAGGTGTGTGCTCTTGCCAGGAGTTAACACAAAGCCAGCTGTGAACTGCTGTGACTCCCGTGACAGAATGGGGCTGCGAACAGGCCTTGGACTAAATGTTAAGCAGCAAAATATGGGCTGTGTGCTCATGTTATTGACCCAAGAACTTGGAGATGTTAAAGGTTCCTTAAGTATGGAAAGGCATATTGGTGGCTCACTTATTCCAGCCAACAGGGGAGGTTCTAGTTTGTAAAGCAGGCAGCTGACATCCAACCCAAGGGAAAGGTGCGCGGACAGCAAGAGGAGCTGAACTGTTGCAGGAAAAAATCATGCTACGCACAGACACTTGCACAGAGCAAGGGAAAAGGCCTGCGACTGTGCATGGCAGCACAAAGCACCAAGCGACACAAAGCAATACAAAAAGCAAGGTGGAAAATACCCTGCCTACAAGAAACAGGGGCAAGGACCCTAATTGACTTCCTCTGGTCAGAAGAGGCAGAGGCAGGAATAAAGGCAAGGGAGACTCCTCTAACCAACTATATTTTATTGGAAGGGTTTCTTAACTCAGCACTCCTGAGCTGCATTCCCTTCTTTGGGGTGTCTGGGACAACCCAGCCCTGGGATTTCAATGCCAGGATTTTGTCCCTCAGCAGCAGCAGTCCCAGGTGTAAGCAATGGCCAGGATCCAGCACCAGCCCAGCCCCAGGCACAAGCACCTCCCTACAGCAAAGGCACCCCAGCCCCAGGGCACTGCACAAAAATGGGAAACCTGGCTCCAGCTAGGATCAGCAAGCACGCGTTGGAGAAAGGTGCCAGGTGAGTCTGCAGCAAGACACGGGTTACAGCAGGCAGCCACAGCAGTGGGGTTAGAAGTGAGGGTAACTGGGAAGGGGAAACAACCACGCTTGAGCACGTAGACAGGCAGTCTGTGGAAAATGCCAAGGCTAGGGAAAAGCACCCCAGCCGCTCCAAGATGGAACCATCAAATGAAGCAAGAAGCATCAGCAACATGAAAGCCCTGCAAAACGTGTGTCCTCGAATGAAACAGCAGTCGGCTCCCCCACCAGAAATAAGAGGGCAGGCAATCAAAAGTCTCTGTGCTGGAAAGAACAGGAAGATTTAAAAGCCTTTAACTGGGGCAGAGTGAAAGTCCACGTTCCTGAGGTCAACTCTGTGCCCAAATACCAGGCAAACAGTGGCAATGAGAAGCCCAGAGCACTGCGGAAAGCAGAAAGGTGATTTGGGGTGTACGGTTCTACTTCATTCTTTGTCATCATTTAAATATTTAATCTTACTTTTTAATAGTTTAATTATGGAAAACAACAGGGTTTCTGGATAGGACATGGAATGAGGACCCTGGTTCAATTTCTTATCTCTTCTACTATCTTGAGACATGACTTTGACAAACGCTTTTCTTCTCTGCCCCACTATTTCATTTCCTAAATTTGGCTACTCTTGTGCACTTAGATAAGAGACATTTCCAGTCAAGCTTTCCCTTACTATGAGTTTTTATAGCGCCCAGCACAGCAGGGCTTTGACCCTAACTTAGACCTCTGAGTGCTACTAAATTAAAAAATGGTCACTTACACCTTTTACACCTTTTACAATGCCTGAATGCATCCACTACTGCAGATGGAGTCCCATACTAATGTAGAAAAAGTAGATCATTTTAACAGAGAAAGGTTGTTTGTAAAACAGGCAGAACCAGTCAGCTGATGTGACAGAATGCCACAATACAGGGTCTATCATGATTACATATATTAAAATGGTTGTTACAGATTTAGGGAAGAAACCAGAAGCAGATGCCTTATTCTGCTTCAACCACTGTGAGGCTAACAAGCCCAGGCAACACAAAACGTGTTTGATTAAGGGTTAGTCTGTTATTAATGCTCAGTTGTTTCCAGAATTGTTAACTTGCTCGTGGCAATAATATAATCTATGTATTGTAGAGGGTCTATGAAGATTTCCACTTACATAAAGTGATCCCCAAATTCTGTTTTGATAGCAGAATGGACACTTGATTTTAGCTGGTAATGGCTGAGCTGTAAGAAGGGTGAGCAAAGCCACGTTCCTGCTGGGCCAAGGCAACCCCTGGAGATGCCAGGAAGCCCTTTGCAGACTCCATGCAAAGCCAGCAGTATACAGAGCGAGGTGGCTGGCAGCAGGGCTCTGCCACACAAGGCAGGAGCATGCACAGAGCCTCAGCCTGGCAGCCTGTGCAGAACAAATGGGACAGGCACTGGCATATCCCCCTCACCGTGGCACTGGCCCTGGTCTCATCAGTCCTGCCGAGAGCCCTGGGGCAGTGCAAGGCTGAAATTGCATGCAGGGCACAATTCACTGTCTGTGTGCAGGACCGTTTGCATGGTGTGTGGACACATGTTCAGCCCCTGAACCTGCACTAATGCCTTGAGCTTTGCAGTGGCTGCTGTCCTTTCAGGCTATGGTGGCTTTCCCATGGCTTTCTGCACAAGTGAGACCCAAAAGTGCCTTTGGAAACAGGGACCTAATCGCTATAAAGCAAATTGCTTCTAAACCCTAAGCTTATGTGTGCAAATCTGGGCCCAAAACTTAAAACAAACCAAAAAAAAATCTGACAGTACTAACGATTATTTTTCCACATAGTTGTGGGAGTGAGGATGCCAAGTATGAAAGATAAGGGAACACAGCCGGGCTGAAGGCAGTGGGATCTGCATGTTCCACCAGAAGGTAGATTGGGTGGTACTTCTACCACTCCACTCATTCGCCTCAGTGGAGACCTCCTATACAGAGTTATACAGCAGCGCTTCAAAATACCACCATGGGAGACAGGAAGATGGGTGAGGAAACAAATATGCAAAAAAGGTAACTGGAAACCAGATGAAAAAGCAGTATAAAAACACAGTATGTCTTTGGTCTCCACTGTTTCTATTCCTCTTACCTATCTGTGACACTAGGTGAACTGATTTATAGTCGGATCTTTATAGCTGGTTCATTATTAAAGAAAACTGACCAAATTCCTGGTCTGCAGAAGAGTTACCATCTCTATAAATTAGGCCCACTGTAAGGTACCTCCCTCTTTCCCCACTTTAGAGTTCATTTGTCTGTGATAAATGGCTATTGATGCAAGGAAAAAAATGCTGAGTTCTTTCATGCCTTGCCTAGATCACAGGGTAGGTGAAGGAAGAGGGGCAGGCGATAGGGATTACGGAGTGCAGCGGGTCAGTGACATCCCCTGATATGGCAGAAAGGGTATTTCCAGCTATGGCCCAATAACCAGAAATAAAAAGGGGATTTCTGACATTGTGGATGCCATTTCAAATCACTGTTGCGTTTATTTAAAAAAAAAAAAAAAATTCAACCACACAAAACTCAAGAGACCTCAAGGTCTGCTAAGGATTGATTCTCTCTGTGACTGCAACCAAGTTCCTTCCCTTCCAGGTGCTTCTGTTGGCTTTGGTTTGCCTATTTCATTCTTTGGGGCAGGGAACATTTAATTCTCTGTGTTTTCACAGAACTAGAGCAAAGGCACTCCAGTCTTGAGCGATATCCCTTGCTGATGTTTTAATAATGATCTCTGAGGATTCATTTAGAGCAGATGGCCTCAAAATCTCAGACTTCAAATAAGCAAGAAAGTTAAATGTTGGTTCTGGTTAAGAGCACTTTGGTTAAACGCATGCCTCTGAATCCGTGGGCAGCTCGATGGCACCAATTTAACCACTGGTAGTCCCTCAGGTGAGAAATGGAAGCTGCTTCTGTAAAGTGGTGGCAGCATTGCCTTCCCCCCAGAGCAGCCAGCTCTGCCGCCTGCAGATGCTGCCGAGCCTGGGGGAAAGGGAGGGAGGAGAGTGGTACCAAAGCAGTTACGTGGTAGAAAAGCTAAAAGAAGAAAATGGAAACTAACATTTCAAGCAAGAAATTTAAAAATTACTAAAACAGGAAAATGGTGGAAAATACAACATTCAAAGGGACCTGTCAGAAGATAAGCAAAGTTCTTTTTTTTTCCTATTAAGCAAAAGAATGGTAACGACTTCAAAGATGATACTTAAATAATAACTCAATGCATCCTACATTTAGTTATTTTATGCAGTTGCCAAGCCCACCTATTTTATCACCAGTGGAAAAGTGGTGGGATTTGTAATACTTTATAGTTATGAGTATAACATATTTTACCTTTAGAGTGCACTCATAGGGTTTACTTTATTTGTGCCTCACAACTGATTCTTTAAAGTGTGTAATATATGCTGTTACTCATTAAAAATGCTAGTTGACCAATGACCACATATGCATAAAGGAAAAAAAAAGAGATTACAGAGCAATTGTCTATTAGAATTAGCCTCCCCGATCTAGATTTATCTACCCATTTTCAATAGATAGATCCTTGTATAGATCCCACTAGTTGCTCATCCTTAGTCCCAAAGCAAATTCTGTATCCATTTCACTTAATTCCTTCACATGTTTATTCATTTCAGTGCTATTTTTTCACGTCTGACACATTGTGAAACAATTTTCATTTTTTCAAGTGATGTGAATTGTACCATTCATTCTGCTGACCTTTACAAAAGTAAGAGGAACCTTCGTTTTTACGACTCCCCAATTAATGTTCAAAACGTCTGTACCACAGTTCCTATAGCCGTGTAAACATGGCTGAGAAGATTAAATGGTCTAGTTAATTTGCTGATTCCAGTGGAATCGTTCAGACCTACTTAAGATACCCACATTTAAACCAAATGATTCATACAGTGACAGTGAAAACCAGAGGAATTCCTAATTACTAGCTAAGTGCTGCAAAGTGTTAGTGGTAATGTAAAAGATTATAGATGGTTTCTAAAGGAATTTTAGCTTGTCAGGTCAGCCTTTTTTCGTGTTAAAGCACTGCAACAAACCACAGCAAATAACTGTGCTTTATTAGCTACTTCTGGGTTTCAACCACTGCTGGTTTTAGTTCTCAGCATCCTTTCTTGCCCCACAGATTGAGACCGACTAGGTTGGATACTTCTGTCAGAACAGGAATTTACTTTTAGCTGCAGTTTTGAAATAGCCGCTGTATCCTTTTGTTGGTTTTCGTTGCTTTATTCTGAACTGCTTTCCTGTTTCCTCAGTGGTATTGAAATGACCAGTTTACTTGCAAGTGGGTACAAGATTCTCCATCACATCTAATGGGGCCACGCCTGCAAACAGACAAATTGTTCCTGTATGTGTGTATGGAGCTTTGCAATATCTCTGAGAATATAAAATACTCTTCAATTTCTATAGCACTTCTCACAAGCACTGAAATAAGAACATGCTTCACTGCAGTACTGAAAGTGATTAATAAACAGAGATTTGACTTCACCCTCTCCTGAGCTGGTAAGGACTAATTACAGCTAATTGCCCTTTCTTGCTATCACACCAATTGGCCTCTGGAGGATCAGATAACCCTTTAGAGAATTACTTTTCTTTCTTGTATCTGTATCTCAAGTAGGCAAACATCCTAGCTGGAAATCTGGCTGAAGTGGCTCACAAAAGCCGTACCAATAATCAAAAGGAAATCCCTGGACTCAGCGCAAAGGGTACAGCTGAAGCTGAGTGCCGTGCATTACACAGGGGCTCGGAGCAGATGCTCTGATGGTTCAGATGTTCCTGAGAGAGGGTGGTTATCTCCTCATAGTCTTTTGAAGACAGGCACCAACTTTTTTGCCCTGGCCTTAGGCAGCTCCCACGCAGAGGTGGCGTATTTATAGGTTGATGCTGTGCTCAAGCTAATAGGAAGAAGCCCAGGGAGCCAGCAGCAGTCAGAGGCCCAGGCAGCCCTACATCTATGAAATCAAACCTATAGGCAGAAAAATCTCACTGATATGAAATCCCACGAGAAGGATTATGAAGACGGCTGGGGTAAGACAGCTGTCACAATATTTACTTTACACAGGAAAGAAGAAAACTTCTTTGACATTTTTAAATTGTAACAGCTTAATTTGATAGTAGTAATTTATAATAAACATGCTGATAGAAGTTTGAGAACAGGATATTCACAGAAAGAATCGGGTTGCATTCAACATTACAGTTTCAATAGAAATAAAATGTTATTTAACAAATCTAAAGTAAATCAAGTCAATTTACCACTGAGGTCACATACAGTGAGTTTCAGCAGAAAACAAATTCATAACTTCTTGGGGGAAAAAAGGCTTTTAACAGATGTATAAAGAGAACTCTAACTTCTCCAGCACAGCCAGTTCTGTTTTAGTTTGTGCTAAACACATACATATATTTACAAAATAATATCACTGTCAAACACAGATACAGAAAAAAGAAGCGGGGGGGGGGTGTCTTTGAAAGAAAGTACTCCAGCTGAAATTGCTTTTGGCAGGAGATAGGCAGGAAGCTCAAAAGTATAGTATATACCACACAAGTCGCATTTAATAAAATCCTGAAGTCTGGTATGCAGGTTTCAGTCAGTTCAGAATGTCAGCTGAGACAGACTCAGTTTGCTTCCTCCCACTTAGCCGTGATGAAAAAACATCAAGACAAACCATTTCCCTGCAGGAAAGTTATCATATTGGGTATATCCCTACAAAGCCTGATTACTGGAAGAGAGTGTTACCACAGAATCAACCTCTTCTGTTTTGCCTCATCAGAAAAGCATGCAGAAATCATAATAAGCACAAGTCAAATAATCCATGGAAAATTGCCATACTGGAGGAGTTTCTCGTATACAGGTCTGATTTGCTTGAGACTTGGGAAGTATCAGTTTTTCTGCTCTAAAATAACTTCTCCATAAGGAAATATGAGGGCCTATACAAATTAGGACTTCTGCACACATATCTCTTACATGCATTTCAAAATCCATTCCAGACAAATAAAGATGAAAAGCAGTGTTAGTTCCAAGTAAGCAGCAAGTATCTATCATTTATTCATCATTTTTAACTTGTGTTTGGGGAAACTTCCTTCTAAGACACACCAACCCCTTCCCCTGCTTTTCTACTCTCCAGAAGAAACTTCCACTTGATTTTGCCATTAGTCCCAAGTATCTGCAAGATCAAACAGTCTCATGCCCCTTGATACATAACTTCTTCTCTCATCCCACCCCAAATAAACAAATCCTGTGTCTGGTCTATAATGTTCATTTTGGCTGAAGTTCTTACTTCAAACCTCCCCTTTAAGCACAGACACACTTTTTCTATGTTTCTTAACAAAGAGCTGAGGAGAAAGGAAAGAATAAAAGATGGTTTGTTCCACTGTGAAAATCCCTCATACTCTGTTCTGAGAGGGTCTCCTGCCCCACCTATTTACTAATTCCAGATGTTTCTATGAGGGGATTCACACACACACACACACACCCCGCCGCAATGAACTGAATTTTTCTATAGCATCCTGCAGGATATGGAGAGGAGAAAAAGAGGGTATTTTCCTCTTGACCCTTAGCTGCAAAGCAATTTGTACCCTGAATTTTGGAATAGACAGCTTCTGCAATGCTCCCACAGTGTAAACATGCAAGCTATTCTCTCCTTTCAGACTGTTTCATTTCATTAAAGACATCAAATTTGTTTTATTCAATGATATAGCAGCAGGGAGTTCCTAAAATGCCCACTTGTGTTGGTTTCTGTCCTAAATTTTCTTGCATATCAGCACACATTTGGGAGGTTCTTAAACTTCAGACATCTGCAATTTACTTTGTAAAACAATAAGAGCACAGCGAGACAAACAAAGTAGTACATGAACGGCATAAATCCAACGGGTAGAGCTAGCTGGCAATGCATAATGCGTTTTTTTCAGCAGGTAGACTCTGGAAATCTTACTTCATTTATCTCAAGAATGCACTGTGAACTTATTGAACGTGGCATATATCTGGAGCTAGAATACATTTCAGTGATAACTTAATTAGCTGTGCTGCTCAAAGATACGGCTCAGTTCAATAGAACCTTATAAAAAAAAAGCAGTGGTGAAATTTAAAACACTAAAGGAAGGAAGCAGCATGCTCTGGTGCTGACATTTTTTCTTGTAACATAAAGAGCATCCTATGCTGTGATGCTATGTAAGTGTTTAGCACCAGATAATGAACTGAGGTACCTAAGCTACCTTCAGTTTTTTTAAAACACTAACGTTATTCCTCTACCTGCAATCTGTAAAACTTCCTAGCTACATACATACTTTTCTGTGCTTCTTCAGCACACAGCTACCCTGTATCTCTTGTGCAGGAATCACACAACCTGTTGCGATCCCCCAAACTCCAGAGGAGTTCCCCTACCCCCACAAATTCAAGCTGTCCATTTGCAAAACACGCTGCAAGATCAGGCAAATTTTGAAGACCAAAAGGTGAGGTTGTCGCACAAAATAGGGGTGTAACAGACTTTAAGTTCCTCAGTACGGGCTTTTCCTTTCAAAATTAACCAACTTTCTACTTCCCAAATAAATGACCTGTAGGAAGCATATACTAGGCGATAGAACATGGCTGCCTGTACTGCACACATGCTTCTGGGAAAGCAGCTGCCTCAGCAAGCCACTTTTCGGATAGTTTCAACTTTCCCTCTCTCCCTCATCTGGCCTCTATTATTTCCAGGAATTTGGTTAAATGAATGCTATCAGAAAGAGCTACTTATCCTAATTTCTCATGAATTAAGTGCAGAAGCATAATCACTTACAAACACTAAAGCACTGTGTACTTGAGTTATTTTATGTTCTCTTCAGAAAAAGGCCAAGAGAAATAAAGAAATCAACAGGCGGTATTGAAAAGTAATTAGCTATTTTGGGTTCCCAAAAGGAAAAATCTTAAAGAAGTCTGTTGTCATCATCTTTTCGCCATAAATCAGGTTTTTAGAAAAGCCATCCAATTAGAAACATGCACCCAGGTAGAAACCCTCCTCTTCTCCAGATTTATAAATAAATACGCATAGCTGGATCTAAATCTCTTTACCTTGCACCAATAGGAATGGCTATTAGAAACAACAATATAATTAAGTAATTAATGTAACTGCTCACTGTTAATAGCATTTTTAGTCTTACATCTAGAAGTAGCAGAGTAGCAAATTATCATTCTGCTGCCATCAGAGCACCAGGAGGCTCTTCAGAAGTAGTGTGAAATGAGAAACTTCACTTTCTTACCCGAGGGGTGCTCTTTTTTCCCCACGCTCCTGCACTAGTCAGTACTGCAGAAGAGATAAATGTCTCAGATACAGAATTACTATATTGATTAACCAACCAGGCTGCAATTTCCTCACTTTGTCGCCATTCTGCAACTGGATACTGGGGTCCCCGTTCTGATCTCGCTGGTCAGGAGAAGGAGAAATGTAATTAAAACCAGCCGACCTGGCTCGGCACCAAACACACA
>NW_009260835.1:76069-79886 GCF_000687185.1 Egretta garzetta | reverse complement strand
GACGAGCGTCCCTCCCTTGACATCTACAACTTCCTCCCCAGGTTCAGTGATGGAGAGCAGCTTCCCCTAGGCTGGAGCATGGACTGCGAAGAAAGAGGGGAGGGGAATGTGGGTTATTTTTATTTGCTATTTAATTTGGAGCCCTTATGTTTCATAATTTCAAGAAGACCTGTTTGTCTTTCACTTGTATAAATGCAAGCTAAAATGCACAATCGCATGACACCAAGGCTGACATCATGCATATCACATGAAGTCACGAGAGCTGTCAATACTGTGCTATATTTGTATGGAATTAAAAAAGTCTTCAACAGAGACACCTCACCTTTTCACTGCTACACAGGTCTTCTCCTTTTCCTTTTCTTTTATACATACTAACATGCATAATTTATTAACTCCCACAGGAGAAGACCTGAGCAGGACTGGACACAACATCCCAGAACACTGATGAAGACAGAGTATGAAGGAACACGTTTCCAAAAAATCCACAGAAAATACAGGACTGGCAGGGGCCCCCAGGGTCATCCAGTCAAACTCAGCCGCAGTAGCAGGCACTGCAGAACAACACGCCGTTGAGAGGCCACAGACTGTCTGCTCCCCGTGCCACCACCTATGTGTAACAAATGCATGGAAAGACAGGGCTAGGGGGGACACCCGCAGATCATCTAGTGTGCCCTCGCTCCACCGAAGAAGGATCCCATGCACTCAGACCACATCTGGCAGATGTTTGCCGAACCTTCTCTTAAGACTCTCATGAAGGAGCTGCCATGCCCAGAGAAGCCGAGAGGGACCTAAATCAGTTGGGATAGCGGTGTCCCCATGCAAGCACACTCTCTCTTAAGCCAGCAGGACTTTGACATGGGTATCCTAGCCTCCATTTTCCACAAACACCCAACGAAAAATTCTGGGCTCCAAACCTGAACAACAGGATGAGTTCAGCTTTCAGAAGGCACACTGGGTGATGTTCCAGTTCTCAAAGGTGGCACTTCTCTCTTTTTCAGCCAGATGAGAATTCTCTTACTAATGCCCAGAGATTTCAGAACTCAGCTCCTGTTTTCCAACAGGAAACTTAATGCTTCGGTGGCTCTCCATCAACCTCCGAGCTGAAGTTTCTCAAAATTTAGCGTTTATTTAATGGGAAATTCCATATTTTCCAATGGGGTTTTATTCTAAAATGGAAAGGAAAATAGAATTTCTAATTTATCCCATGGAATAAAGACTTTGAAATTAGTTTCTTTAAGAGAGAATAACTAGGAATTTTCAAGCGTTGTTTAGAAATTCTATATCGCTTAATTCATATGTATCGTTCTATTCTTTCATGATATGCCAGCAACTGACTATAACTCACATTAATTCATAAAACATTTAATTTTATATTGAGTTTTGAAAATCATTAAGGACAGCAGTGATTCAATACACACTGAAGGTTTTGCTCTCCTTTCTACTTACAACTTCTTTCTCTGTGCTGAAAGTTTCATCACATTTTTACTAACAGAACACAAACAAAAGATGAAATCAAATTTCAAGAAAAATATGCGATTTTTTTTGCACCTTTTTATTGTTTTGAAAGAGTTTCTGAAATGGAAATACGTTTTTAAAATTCTTTGTGAAATTTCTTGAAAAATTTATTACATGGGCAAATTTCCACATAGAAAATTCATCAGATTTTTCTGACAAACTCTTTCCCGGCTAATTGCATGGGGATTTTCATGAGGACGGCCCCTAAAAACCTCACCAACTTAAATATGGAATTTGGTTTCCTCTGTTGCTCCTTCCTTTTGGGATCATTCAGTGTACATACTTCCCCAGTATGGACTTTTCCTTTTAAAATTAACTTTGTTTCCATTTCCCAAATAAGTAAACCTAAGAGAGATGTATTAGGTTGCAGAAAGTGGTTGCTTTTGTTGAAAATACACATCCAGGAAAGCAGGTGCCCCAGCAAATCCCTTTTATACCGGTTTCCAATTTCTGCCTCTCGTGCGTTATTTCCAGGCATTTGTTTCAGTGAATGCTGATCCATGAGAGCTATTTACCTTACTTGCTCCTTACCTTCAGCGGGGCCATCCCTGAGGAACTGCAGCCCATGGGTGACCCACACTGGGCAGGGATGCTGAGAAGCAGCAGAGCAGCAGGAAAACTCAAAGGAGCAAAGAGCAGCCAAAAGAAACAGTAATGCAGGTGGCCCCAGCCCTCCTGTGGGGTGGGTTGAGCGTAACCCATGGTGAAAACACGGGGAGGTGAGGCTGGAAAGAAGGGGTGATAAGTGTTTGGCTGCTGCTGAGCCCAGGGAAGGGGGAGGAAAGGTGTTTACTGAGGTGTTTGTTTGATTGGTCTTATCCTCTTTTTTCTCAACACCAGATCCCAGGTGATTAGAAGTTTGTGTTAATTTGCAATAAATTAGATTAAGTAAAAATTCCCCAAATAAGGGACTGTCTTGCCTGCAACAACTGCCCCAGTTACTTATGCTTCTCTGCCTACTTTTGAATTTATGACAAAATAAAACCAGCCTTATAAGTGCAATGACAAAACAAGCCATAATTTCACAAGTAAACCCTCACCACACTGCTAATAACACTAATGTGCATGTGTTAAAAAGAAGACTCTCGAGCTTTCACAGAAATGTGCTTCACATCCACCTATTGTAAACAACGTTGGACTTTTTACGCCATGACAAATCAAAATGGACAGAATGCTGATTCTTAGAACAAAAAGGTACTGAACATTTCTATCACAGATGATTAAACAAAATAATAGATCTAAGCTCACCATATATTTACATGAAAGTATTTTGGAGACTTAAAACAGTCTTTTCTTATGGACAGAGTTCATTTTCCTGCCTCCCTGCTTCCTGACTTGGCATTAATCCATGACCAAAGTACCATAAGCAACACTAGAAGCTTAGCATCTACCTAGCCTGACTGGAGGCACGTACACCGCTGAAGTCTGAATTTCCTAAATACCATCTTTCACTTAAGGGATCCTGGTGGTCTACAGTGCGTATTTGGCATGTCAGAAAATCAGGCTGCCACACACTGTCAGATTGAAGACCTTAAAGATTTTCTGTCATCTCAGATCATTTCTTACAGTAGGCTGTCATGGGCAGCTATGTACAAACCAGTCTCCAAGGCTGACCACCTGCAATGGATTACGTGCTTACAGGAATGAGGCAGGCAGAGAGGAGAGAAGGGCGTCAAAATTTCAACCTACAGGGCAGCAAAAACCTGCGCATTTTGTCATAGTTACAAAGTTCTCATCCAGGCATGATCCTAAGGCCTGAAATAGGCCCCATTCCCACCTCCCTCCTGGATATTTTACAAAGGCAGAACCTGCATGAATGAACGCTTTAGCTGAAATTTAAAAATCACACAGGTTCCAGGTCTGGATCTAAACAGGATTTCTTCACTGCCTCGCAAAATGTTAAAAATTATTCTGCACAAGACAGTTCCTCAAGCTGGAAAATCAGATGCCTTTTCACTACAGGAGCATGAATATGAAGGGAAAAGCCCATCTTCCCTGGCAGATCCAAAGAGGAGGGAAGGGAATGCTATTGAGGCAAGTCACCTCTAAGAGCCAGGCTGTAAAGCATGGGGCAGCGAGATGAGAAGGGGCCATGGGCCCAGGTCAACTGGGAGAATGCCTCAGCAGCCATCCTGATGTGGGGGAGGAGCAACGCCTTAGAATCATAGAATAGAATCATAGAATCACTTTGGTTGGAAAAGACCTTTGAGATCATCGAGTCCAACATTTAACCTAACCCTGCCATCCCACCACTAAACCATGTCCCTAAGCACCTCATCTATCCTTCTTTTAAATACCTCCA
>NW_009260835.1:71625-75717 GCF_000687185.1 Egretta garzetta | reverse complement strand
ATTGGCCTTCTTGGCCACCTGGGCACACTGCTGGCTCATATTCAGCTGGCTGTCAACCAGTACCCCCAGGTCCTTTTCCATCAGGCAGCTTTCCAGCCTTGCAGGGCTGAGCAGGGAGCCAGGACACACAAGGACAGGGGTCAGCCCAAACCACCACCTTGAACACGAGGCTTGAGCCTGAGGTGAGGAAACATCCATTCCCATCATGTACACCCCTTTGTGACTTTTCCTCCTAACCTGAGCTCATCTAAAAGGAAGAAACTGCAAATCTCAGTTGTCTGTACCTAGAGAGAAAAAAGGAGGTAGCAAAGAAAAGAATACAGGTATCAGTATGTCAGAGAAAACTCTTCTGCTTTCACCCAAACTCCTTTATAAATTTCTTGAAAGAACCTTTTGTTAGTTAACTGAGGGATTGCCTACCTATTTTACTGTGTTCTTATGTTTGTTTCTTGTGGTTTAGATTGTACAAAATTAAAATTCTGCTTCCTCAGCCAGTAAGGAATTAACAGATACCGAGTCATGAGGTTTGTATTTGCTCATTCTTATTATCAACTCGATATCCTCCCTCCCTCCTCCCATCCTCCAGGTTTATGAAGGAGGCCACTGTGTGGCAGCCCTGTACCAAAAACAGATGGATGAGGGGTCAGCAGTGTCCCTGTGTATATTTATCGCGTCACTAAATACATAGGGAGCCAATATTCAACTCCTTGTGCCATGATCACAGACGCCAGCAGTGTGAGATGTGATTGCTTGCACTGCTACTGCAGAACACTCCATGCAGGTGCAGTCAAATGCTGTGTTAAGGATCTTCTCTCAGCCACCTTTCCAGGGAAATACTTTGTATAATAACACATCTGACAAAATCACTTTGTGAAGTTCAACTTAAAATTACCTTTCTCAGTATAATTGTGATATTTCCATATTGTGGACTCCCCATAATTCAGTATATGATTTTTATATCAGAAAGGTGAGTAATATACCGACTCTTATATAGTCATTAAATAACTTTGAGGACCTTCCACTACTCCCTATGACAAGAACTGCAGCTAATATGATAGTAACTTTCAAAAATAAACAAGTCCACAAAACCCAAAACCAAACATTGTGAAGGAGACTCATGCAGGGAAAACCCCAGAATCAGAGCCAGACAGAATATTAGCATAATAGTTCAATTAAAAGACCCAAAAGTGTACCTGCATGTGTATTCGCATTTCTGAAGTGTGAATGATTTCCCTTTGGAAAATTCTACAAGAAGTATCCAGAGAGCTCCGAATCTGGGTGCCCTGCATCCTACCTCCCTCCATATCCTGTACAAACAAGCGAGCCTACGAAAACAGGGCTTTTTTCTCATTGCAAATATGCCCTGATGTGACTTTAGCCTCTTTAGCTGTGATCTCATCTGACCAAGCAAGCTGAGCAGATCTACATGTCTGGTCACTATTTTCATGGAGAGGGCCAAGGAAAACATCAGCTCGCACCACAGCTGTGTGGCTGACTCAGTAAATGGCACACGTTCTTCTGACTCAGCACTGAGTCACTGGTGGGGCTCAACGCTACGGGGCATGGTATTTCCAAAGGAGCTGTGCTTCCGCTAAAATACAAACTAAGATCCAGCTGAGGGCTAAACCCAGTTCTTGCCAGCCAGGACAATGAGCACAACAACTTTCCACGTGTGAAATTCAGAAAGCCAAAGAGTATTTATTTTAGTTCCTGCTCAACAGAGAAACGGGATGATTTCATCCAATTGTGAAAAATAAAACCTTCACATCAAGCAGTAGCACTGTTCTGTCTTCCCAGGGGACCAGTCTCCTCACCCCATCTGCACACTGAGAATTAGACCTCCAGGCTTACCCCTCACACCCACATTTGCCTTACACCAAGTAGAGCCATATATAGGCCACATACTCCATCACAGCTCCTTTTTTGTCCCTGCAAAATGGAGCTGGAAGCACTGGATGCATGGCCCTAACTGATGGCATTCAGGTACAGAGGAGGGCATCACCGAGTAAGCCCAGTTTTCCTCTAGAAGAGCCACACTAATGATGTGATGTGAGGGGAAAAGTACGAAACTCTGTAGAGTCTCCACAGCTTACTCAATGGTTAAATACTTTCCTGCCTTACCGCATATTTTTGTTCTCACAGAGAGTTTCCCGATGAAGTATGGGTTAGAAAGGTCTCCATCTACCACCCCCTGCAAGAGTTCATCTCTATTTAACAGCACGTGTGGAAAATGAATTTTTTGGTTGGAGTTAGATTCCCAAATACTGAATAGTACACCAGACCCTACAGGCCTTTGTCCATTATACATGCCAGGACACCACAGGAGAGATTGCTTCAGCTGTTTTCTGGTGCCTGGGGCCAGACACCCCGTTTCTGCCCTGGTTTCACCTAAACCTTCCCATGTGCTCTCCTCTGGAGCAATCAGTGGAAGATCTGGTGGGGCTGGCCATGGGCCACACTGCCCCACTCAGCCCCGGATCCTCCAGTCCCCAAAAAAGCATAGCCCACAGGCTGCAGAAAGTGCAGTCAGTGCTCAGGACTCCATGACCCGGTACCAATAATTGACTCTGAAATCCAGAGCAGATATCCAATTCCTCAAGTCTTGCAGCGATAGGTATCATGGTATCAAGCATACAATCAGAAGGTTGTTTTAAAAGAATAAACCCCACAGGGAAATGCACAGGGCTCACAGCTATCACATTAATTTGTTTAAACTATGAAAAGATGAAGAGAGTACAGACGTTCTCACCATAGCTGGCTTCTTTGTCTGATGGCCTGTTTCCACATAGCCTTCCCCTACAAGGTAGGGAAGGAACCTAATGGTTTGCTCATTCCAGTGCTAGTTTTCAGTTGACAGATAATCACAAAAAGTCTTTAAGGAGACTTCTAGGTCATCCGTAGGCCCCATTTCAGAGGTCTGGTGTGGCGTCCTAACTGCATGCTAGACTGTCATATATTTACAAAGTACATGTGGCTTTCTCACCAATGCAGCTAGGATTGACTGGAAAGCACGCTCACTAATCTCCAATTCTAACTCAGTAAAACTTTTTTCCATAGGAAAATGCCAATTCCTGAAAAATATGCATATATATTCTGGAGGAACAGATTGATTGAATCAAATCTTCTAACAGCGACTAGACACACTTCCTAGGGAAACCTGCCTGGTTTCCTGCTTGCTTGCTGGCCTCCCTGGAAGCCTTCCCTGCTGAGCAGCATGTCTGGGCTCGTGGGCTCCCTGCTGTGATCATCATGGGGAGCCCTGTCCTTTCCTATGTAAAATTTCAAAATAAAATCTTTCTTCTGTTAATTAAATGAAATTTCATATTCCTGCTCTGTGGGAAGTGAAAATTTCCAAGATATTTAATTTCAATACAGAAAGAATGTGAGAGTGGCCATAAACTTGGCCATTTCTCCCACTACTGGAATTTGAGGTTCTGATGAGCCCTCCTTACACATCAGTGCTTACTCCATTGCCCACTTCTGGCTGGGTAAAGAGAACTGGTGCAAACCCAAACCTGATAAATTAACATTTGCAAAAAATTAAACTAACCAACTGTTACGAGTTTAACAACAAACAGGAGCCTAGGTTCCCAGGAGACCAACCATGGAGAGCAGCTGGCAATAAAACTTGATTACATGTGGAAGTGGTTAAGAAAACAAACCAAAACAAAAATACAACTTCTGCACGCAAACTTAAGCTTCTATTCTAACCCAGGCCTTGGGGAAAAAAAAATCAAATCGTGAAAAGAACAACTTAATTTTTAAGCAGCACTTTCCATCTGTGAATCTTAGAAAGTTTAATAGAGGTCCCCTTTTAAAAATACAGAAGCACATGCAAAAAAGAAAACATAAGGAAGACTAGCAGGCCAGTGACAGACATATCATCCAGGTTTCCTAGCCACAGCCCAGCACCCAACCTTGAAGAGTTTATCAAGGTAAGTTTTAGATTCAGATTCTCAGGGCACAAACTTTTTTCTCTTCTTGGTAGTCAGTCACTGCCTGAGACCCCTGGACTGCTCTGCTCCCACTGCCAGCAGGCAGAACAGCCACTGAAACGAGCAGGATTTTCAAATACAGCAAGTTTGTTCAGCA
>NW_009260835.1:57594-71609 GCF_000687185.1 Egretta garzetta | reverse complement strand
TCAGCAGGGCTGATACTAACATGAACACCTTCTCCCTCCTAAAAGCCAATTATATGAACTCTTCCTCTTTAAGAACATCTTGTACAACCGATATCTTCATTCCTCTGGGTGAAGATGTGATCAAGGTATATACTTTTGGTCTTATTTTAGCCTGTGCTCCAACCAGAGATTTCCTACGTGGGGAAATGACAGTGGTCTGAACTGCTAGAAACTCAGCAGATTCATTTGTTTTCCTGCCTTTTCCATTAAAGGAACAAGTTTTCGTGGGCCGAGCCCTCAGTAACCAGTTCAGAGTATGCCATCTGTCTAGACTGCATGCACATGCACAGAGGTTTGCCTTTGCCCATCTCAGAGCACAGTCAAAGACCTCAGACCTCTGCCCTGGATCCTAAGGGAGCATTTTAGCTGCATTATAACATCTAGGACAGCATGAGATAATGTTTTGGCTATCTGATTGCAGTAATTTACACAGCAAGCGTATGATTCTTTTGTGGCTGGTGTTAACATTTCAGATTAGGGCTGTAAAATGTGTCAAGAGAAATGAACTAGACATCTGGTCATACTGCTGGAATTTATGTGGGAAGCAAGAGAAGCATCTGCAAACCACTGAAAAACAAGTTTTAAACATGGAGAAAGGGAAAATAATGCAGTTTAGCAGGCATGGACGGCAGGTAAGAGGAGGCTGCTCCTCCTGCTACGTTTTCCAGCATGCTACCCACCCCACTGCTAGGCAATGTAGATGCAAAGACCATTTCCATGTGAAAAGATACAGAGGAATTAGATAAACCGCTTGTGCAGAGAACAGCATGATTAAATTTTGTATGGCAAGAAATCGACTCCCAAACCAGATTAAAACCGCCTTGACATCGCCTTGCTGCCAGCATGATGCATACACCCCTCCTTGTAAAAAAGGCATTAGAGTAAGTGTTGAAGAAAAGATTGGTACCAAAGATGAGCAAACTAGTTTCTATCCTGATTTTTTTCTGCATTAGAAGTCATCACTTTTTGGTTTTTTTGCTGCCATTTCTCCGCTGCAATAGCTGGGATACCTGCGGGAAGAGAACCCAGGTTTTCTTGGTTCTGAGCCAACATATGGGCCACCAGATGATAGCGCCTTTCCGCACAGTAGGGCCAGTGCAGTACAGGCACAAGAGGAATGTCCCATATGACAACCAAATCAGAGAAGAAACTCAACAGTTACAAATTTTGTTGCCAGAATTTTCTTGTTCATTTGCTGGTAATAGGGAGATTTTTGAAGGGAGGAAGAGGTAGTGGATTACAGTGACAGCAAAACTATTTTTTTTTCCAATTCTCAGTATATTTAAAAGCTCACAGTTCACACTGCTCACAAAAGTGGCAGCTGCAGAAGCAGAGACATCTTCCAACCCTAGACATTTATTATAGACATTATTTATTGTTTCAAAAGAAAAAAATCCTCCACTAGAGGACATGATGCCAATTCTAAATTTGTAGCTTCCTCTTAAAGGGAAGGGAGGGTTTCCCCGCAGTCCTATAAAGATTGTGCTTTCTAAATGGGTAGTCCTACACATATCTGAGGCAGAACAAATTAACCCAATCATTAAGACCTGTGCTTTGACTGATGCATTATTTTTATCTGCAAGGAAACATCTTCCACTTTTGGGAGTCACAGATCCAAATTCTTCCTTTTGAGGTTAGACTCAACATAGACACCTTTCTCACAAAATGGACTTGCAGCTTAGATAGGCAATACTAATAATTCTCAGACAGAGAAAGGAACTGAACCTAAAATTTCTAGCACCTGCAGGAGTGCTTTGAGTATCGAGCAGTCAACTCGAGCAAAAGCAGTCAGTAGCCATGAACTCATAATGCCCAGTCAAACTGAGCACCAAAAAAAAAAAAAGGTAGGCAGTAGAACATCTTGTCTTGCAATTTCCAGTGAAATTCCAATTCCTGTGAAATTCCAATTTCCCTATGCAAAAAGTGAGCACTTGCAAAACGTAACATAAGAATCCTTTCAACCTTTCATGTTGTATGGGAGTTCCTGAGTTAGGAGCAGCTGAGTTTTGCAGATTTAAAACTTTGGGCTTCGACTGCATAAGGTGCAGTTCAACACTTCTCATCGCTACTGTTATAGTGAGCATGTTCCTCCAGTTAATAAGGTAAGAAACTCTGAAATGTAGGTGTATGGGCAGCATGGGAATTCAAGTGAACTCATGTGTTTCTGTGGGATGGAACAGCCTCATGCCATCAAAAGTGAAAATTGTTAATGACTAGAAGTCCAACATCTCTTACACCGCCTTTACACACTTCCATGTGAAAACATATCTCATATGAAACCCTGGTGGGAAGCATGGCCTCGTGAGCTCTACTCAGGCTGATGGGACGCCCTGACCATCTCTGCCTAGCACCATGCCCAGCCTCCGATTTCAGCTATCAAATGAAGTAGGGATGCACAGTACTTCAATAAAATACCAACCTGACACCACCACAGAATCTTGTACTTTTCTGCTTTTAGGCTACCTAATTATTCAATATTTTAGGGAGATCATATTTTTAAAAAATTAATACCTGTTTCTATTTTACACTTTTCCATTTAACAGCAGAAAGCTTAGCTAATGAGACCGTTGCTGAGACTTATTTTGCTTTACCACCACTTGGGAACCTCTGTTTTATAAAAGACAGATATTTGTTAAGAAAAAAATGAGCTGTTTTGAATTTCATCAGTGTTCACTGTGATAACAATAGTCAAAAACTACAACAAGCAGAAACAGAAGATCCCTCTCACCCTGAGAAATTTATATCAGATTTGCAACAGTTTTTCTTCCAAGACTTCTACTTATCTCCAGCAAACTAAATCCTAGTAAGAAAATGTGACAGGAACTTCAGCATAGCTCTGAAATATCAAGTATAAGCGTAACAGTTACAAGAGTGATTCCACTTGGAATTTTCCTGGATACACTTTTTAACATATAAAGAAAACATTACAAACCCATTGTCCTCATTAGAAAGGACTCTGCCTCATGTCCCTTCATATTTTAGGAGCAGAAATTGTTGAAACTTGCACACTCTGATGCCCCCAAGGGCCTTAAGACAGAGGTCATTCCTCCAGCTAAGGGGGGCTGGATTGATGAGGGTGTGTAGATACCTACAGTAAAAGGATGTGAAATACACTGCCATGCTTCCAAGCACAGGCCTGGTTGGAGACAGAGGCTTCCAGAAGCTCTGCTGGCACTTTCAGTGCTGGCAGAAGGGACAGGATGCGGAATTAAAGGTGGAAGAGAAAGGCATGGAAAGGAAGGCAAGGGGGGGATAGCGTACAGGACAGCGAAAGCACTGAATCAAAGGAGCTCTGAGGATAATGAAGGAAACACTACATTGCCTACAGCAAGTCAGGGAGAAGGGCTCCTTTTTCGGAATCTATGCAAGTGAATGCCTCTTCACAATTGCCACGCAACCTGAAGGTGTCATCCCACTTTATTAGTATGGGAAAATGAAATAAAGGTTTCACAGATTTGTTGTTTGAAAATCTTTCATGACTTTTTAACAATTAGAGTTAGAAACACTGGCACACTCTGAGGGAATCAATGCAGCCACACCAGTGCCAGACAGTTCTACAAATGTCCTTACCTCCCTCAAGAAAGAAGAAACCACACATAAATCCACTGGTTAAAAAAAAGGAAAAATACCATACCCCTAGTTAGTTCAAAAAATATGCAAAGGCCAAGCCCCATGACAGAATTGCCAAAATTGAGTTAACTGGCGTTTGCGTGGATAAATTTTATCTTGAGTGTATATTCATTAAATAAATGCTGTGGGTGTTGTTCACCTGACTCAGTATAGAGCGTTCCATTTATGCTATTGCCCATGAACTACTTTACGATGCACTGAGAGAAACAGGCACCCCTAGGGTACAACTTCTAAGGCAGAGAGCTAAAGCACATCAGATAAATCACACCCTGAAATGCCTGTTTCTCTCCACTGACTGTAACTGGAGCCCAGGGAGATGAGCTCAGTAAAGATATCCTGTGCAAATGTTTGAAGACATGAAGAACATGCAAGATGATTCCCTCCCTAGCTAAAGGCTTCAGGAGACCCCAACAAACCAACTGTTGGTTTAAAACAGAAATGTCACACTTTAAGGCAGGAATTACACCAATAATCAACTGAGGTAGAGTTGCCGAACAATTTAGTACATTCATAGGGCACAGCTCCTCCTGCTCCGCAAAATAATCCCCAAGGCTTTTAACCAGACTGCCTGTGTGGCAATGGGCTGGATGACTCCTGGTGGATACAGGACATCCTGTCACTGGTTGGGAAGAAACCTGAGGACTTCCAAGTCCCTAGAGGACAAATTACTCAGAAAAAAATCTTGAAGGGTTTTGTTATTATTATTTAAAATATAAATGCCTTAAAATAGCATGACCAGGAAGGGTGTATTCGGGGAGTTGCCATCTGACAGATGTTGGTAGTTAAGAAAAACTCTTGAATCCAGCCCAAAGACCCACTGACTGAAATAGGCTTGACACCCAGATCTAACCAATGAAACAAATGCCCGAACCTCTCCATCCTCTGGTGCCTGGGTGCCAGATGTGTCAGCGTCTAGTCAACAGCAGAGAGACCACAAAGTACTTCCTCGCTGTTACAAACAAAACCCAGTCCTGGCATGTGTCAGTTAATAAATGTGCCTTTCAGTGCTTAACGTTGTGGCTCCCAAAACAGCCCAAGCAGCAGGAAAGGAGGATTAGCGTCTTTCCAGAAAGGACACAGCAGTGAGTCACAATCTCAGCACGGCTGTGAGTCACTTTGACTGTGCTGCTGACTGGCTCGGCTATGGACATAAAATGACAAAACATTCCCTTTGCATTAGAGATCACGGGCAAATCCCCAAATCCAGATTAGAAGATGTCTGCGGCCCAACTCTGTATTCAGATAGGAACCTCCCCCCTGCTTCTGCTTATTTTCATAACGATAGGAAGTAGAGAGGAGCTGAAAGCTGAGACAACTGGACCGCAGCTATCTTTGCTGCTCTGCCCCATCACCCGCTGAAGCAACGAGATACACCAAAGTCCTGACTTTTCACTTACTGCAATACAGGCTGCTTCCTAAGATACAGCCTGTGGTTTACAAAGAGTCTGCTTGAGTCCATATCATGCTGTGAAATCTGTTGCCTGCATTTTCACCTCACAAAAATTTTCCTTCTCCGTGGCATAGGCCCTATGTGCAGTTAGAATCATAGGATCATTGTTTAGGTTGGAAAAGACCTTTAAGATCATCAAGTCCAACCTTTAACCTAACACTACCATTCCACCACTAAACCATGTCCCTAAGTACCTCGTCTACCTGACTTTTAAATATCTCCAGGGATAGGGACTAGACCACTTCCCTGGGCAGCCCATTCCAATGCTTGACAACCCTTTCAGTGAAGAAATTTTTCCTAATATCCAATCTAAACCTCCCCTGGCACAACTTGAGGCCATCTCCTCTCGTCCTATTGCTTGTTACTTGGGAGAAGAGGCTGACCCCCACCTGGCTACAGCCTCCTGTCAGGCAGCTGTAGAGGGCGATAAGGTCTCCCCTCAGCCTCCTCTTCTCCCGGCTGAACAATCCCAGTTCCCTCAGCCGCTCCTCATCAGACTTGTGCTCCAGACCCCTCACCAGCTTTGTTGCCCTTCTCTAGACATGCTCCAACAATGCAACTTTGAGGGGCCCAAGATGATGGGCCTAGTAAAGATGATCCCAGAAGAAGGGCATCCTAAAGACACTGCCTGCTGTGCCAACCAGCCCTTCCCTCAGGCTGCACCAGAGTGAAGTGAAGCAAGGTAGATAAACCCAAAGGTTTCCCAAACCCGCTGCAATGGTGAAATGCGGAATGACTCCTGTAGGCAAACTGGAACCCTTGTATTAAGGCACCTCTGGAGTTTCTGAGAGGCTTTTGTGCATAGATAAAGTAGCAGGTCACAGCTTAAAGAAACCACAGCAGTTCATGGCATGATATAATTCAGTAGAATACCTAGCACTTAAATGGTGACCAAAAAGCATTTCATTATACAAAATCCTCAAATCACAAACACTGCCTCACACTTTCAGATTACATATTTTAGTGAGTGAGTAAAACTGAGCAGGAAACAAACCATTCTCACTAGTAAGAGACTTACCTGGATGCATTATCCAGTTACTTCAGGATGTCTGAAATTTGAGAATCTGTTTGTTGCATCTCAAAGTCAAATTCCCTTGGAAGAGGAAGCTTGCATGCAGGAAAAAACATATATCTAGAAAGCAAAGGTTTGAATTCAGATTGTGCATGAGTTACATTTTCCAGCTGTTTCTGTCAGTGTTTTGCTGCCAGAAAGCCTGAATTCTTTGACTCCACTTCTGAAGTTATTTTTTAATATAGAGTTTATGGAAAAGACAAAGGAAAGAGCTGCTAAAACCTTTTCTTTACTATTTAATTTTCATCAAGGTACATAATAGTTCAGAGAAAGTGGTATCCAAGCAACAGGTTTGAAAGGGGCAAAGTATTAAAAGACTGCTCAGTCAATTATCTTAGCCTGAACATGCTGTTAACTGGCATAATTGCCTTTGATGCAAAACATACTTTTCTTCTTACAGTTATAAATAATCACAGTATATCCAAAAGCTGTATTAATAATTAAGAATACCATCTCCTGCAGTATTCTTCCTACATCCAGCACACACTCACATACATTTTCTCCTCTAGCCAGAGCATCATCTCTCAGAGTAACTAAAAGCTGTCACCCTGAAGCAACACATTATTTTGATTTTCAGTTAACTATAGCCAGCAAAGTGATATCTCTTCTGCAATCATAACATACTTAATATCAGATCTATCTGTCTCAAAGGACTAAAAATAATTTTCCACTGTTTTATTCCCTTAGCTCCATTGAACTAACAGAGCTGAAAGATCATGAGTGGGATTCTGTATAGGCATTATTAAAGAAATAATGAGTAACGTAAGACCATACTACAGAACTTTTTTGATCAGAAGAATATAGGTTAACCATGGCCTAAGTGTTCCCCTGTGATCGCTGAGTCAAGGTTAGGGGTGATGATTCATCAGCCAGAAAGAATACAGTTCGACTTTCAGAGTTTCCATGGTTGGCAGACAGTAAAAAGAAATCTTTCTATTCCTGCAATGAATATAATTGATGGAACAACAGCAAATGGATAATCTTAGAACACTGTATCTACAGAACTGGGCAACAGTCCTGGAAATATCCATATTTAACAAGCATGATGCTGCTCACACACGTAAAATGGTGTGTGTGCACATGTACTTGCAGCATTAAACTTTGGTTCAAAAACCAGAACCGCACCTTATGACGTGACAACCCTCTTTCAAAACTACCACAGACAAGGCTGTTTCCCATACAGAATTAAAAATGAAAAGACTTCTCCCAGAGGAAGTTATCTGGCAATGTAGAGGTGAGCTGCTAGAAGACAGGTTACCAGGCAGCAAGAGAACATCAGCAAGGAGACACAGCTATCAACCTTCTCTCCCTAATCCAGAGCTACTCCGGCACAAAGCACAGAAATTAAGAAAGGCATATGGCATCTGCCTGGTTCCTAGCAGAACTTGTCTGAAACCTCTTCCCGCTTGCACTGCCTTGTGCCAGAGAGGTCTTGGATCCAACGTGCTGATGGGGAGACTCTGCTCCTCCATTGCTCCCAGCCTGCAGGCAAGCCCACGCAGCTCAGGGCCAGAGTGCACTGCAGGGTCTTGGTAACCCTTCCATCTCAAATTGGCCACTTGGCACTGAGTGATCCAACACACCTCCCCGGTGATTTCACCAATCCTTTGTGAAGGGGGCAGTCAAAACATCGTCTTGAGTCTTAAATAGAAGACAAAATTTTGTGTCTGTCATATTAACATGAAAAGTATAAGGAACGAATTACACTTGGAGATGAATACAGAGAAATGAAATGATAGTGGGCCAGCCTCACAGCTACCCCTCACCCTGGTTTGGTTCCAAGGTGATTTTTGTTTTCCATTCAGCTAGTTCAAGTCAACCTAAGCCTCGGGACAATTCATGCAGCTCCCAGAGCTGGGAACCAATTTGTGTGGCAAGCCTCTTCTTTTGGAAGAGGCTTTCCAGAAAAGGTTCTTTAATGTGGCATAAAAGATTTCCTTCAATCCTCCATTCTTACTTTAAATGGATCTTTCCAATAACTCTCTAATATGATACCTGATTTAAAGAGGGAAACACCTTAAAATGTTCCTTGGCATAAAAACTCTGTCCATGACAGGTTTGATCATTATTCTGTAAAGAAGTTTTCAAAATGCAAATTCACACATGGAAGATTCAGCAAAGCTTGCCACCACCTTGACCGTAAACAAACCCATTCACACAAAGCAAAAGCTTTTTCTGGCAGGCAAGTTAGGTGTGATGGCTTGACCCTGGCTGGATACCAGGTGCCCACCAAAGCTGCTCAATCACTCTCCTCTTCAGCAGACCCACCTGAATCTTAAAACACCTTCTCCCCACCCATCCCTTCTTCCCGGGCTTAACTTTACTCCTGATTTTCTCTATTTCCTCCCCCTGAGTGGTGCAGGGGGACAGGGAATGGGGGCTGGGGTCAGTTCATCACATGCTGTCCCTGCCTCTCCTTCCTCCTCAGGGGGAGGACTCCTCACACTCCGCCCCTGCTCCAGCCTGGGGTCCCTCCCACGGCAGACAGTCCTCCACGAACTGCTCCAGTGGGGGTCCTTCCCATGGGCTGCAGTTTTTCAAGAACTGCTCCAGCATGGGTCACCCACGGGGTCACCAGCCCTGCCAGCAAACCTGCTCCAGTGTGGGCTCCTATACCCATGGGTCTGCTGGTCCTGCCAGGAGCCTGCTCCAGCGTGGGCTTCCCATGGGGTCACAGCCTCCTTCGGGCACCGACCCGCTCCAGTGTGGGGTCCTCCCGGGGCTGCAGGTGGGGATCTGCTCCCCCGTGGGCCTCCCTGGGCTGCAGGGGGACAGCCTGCCTCACCGTGAGCTGCACCAGGGGCTGCGGGGGAATCTCTGCTCCAGTGCTTGGAGCACCTCCTGCCCCTCCTGCTGCACTGACCTGGGTGCCTGTAGGGCTGCTCCTCTCACATCCTCTCACTTCTCTCTCTTCAGCTACTGTTCCTCAGCAGGGTTTGCTTTTTTTCCCTTCTTAACCATGTTATCCCCAAGGCACTACCACCATCGCTGATGGGCTCAGCCTTGGCCAGCAGTGGGTCTGCCTTGGAGCTGGCTGGCATTGGCTCTGTTAGACATGGGGGAAGCTTCTGGCAGCTTCTCACAGAAGCCGCCCCTGTATTCCCTGCCCCCTCCCTCCACCCCCCACAAAAAACCTTGCCAAACAAACCCAATACAGTAGGTAAAGAAGAGTTGCATTACTAACCGACCTCCCAAGGCATACTGTTGCTCAAATACCTTTTATACAAACACATCAATAAGAAGAAAGATGATGGGTAACAGCCAGGACTTGGTAGAGATGAGACACAATGTCCAAAACAAAGCTGGGGACAGCAATGACTTTGCAGTAAGTGACTGCAAAATACAGATTACTAACTCTTCCCCAAGCCTGTACCCTTGCATGGGGTTGTTGTGATCCAAGTGCAGGACCCAGCACTTGGCCTTGTTGAACCTCATACAGTTGGCCACAGCCCATCAATCCAGCCTGTCCAGGTCCCTCTGCAGAGCCTTCTTATCCTCAAGCAGATCAACACTTACACCCAGTTTAGTGTCATCTGCAGACTTGCTGAGGGCGCACTCAATCCCCTTGTCCAGGTCGTTGATAAAGACGTTAAACAGACCTGGCCCCAACACTGAGCCCTGGGGAACAGCACTTTTGACTGGCCTCCAGCTGGATTTAACTCCATTCATCACCACCCTTTGGGCCCAGCCATCCAGCCAGTTTTTTACCCAGTGAAGAGTATTCCTGTCCAGGCCATGGGCAGCCAGTTTCCCAAGCAGAATGCTGTGGGAGATGGTGTCCAAGGATTTCCTACAGCCTTTCCCTCATCCACTAAAGGGGTCATCTCACTGATGAGAGTTCAGGACACAATGAACAGGTCTCCATAAATATCTTGTGGGTACAATCCAGATACTCTTGTTTTAAAAGTCAGTCTGAAAAATGTTAATACAATTCTTCAGTTTCTCCTGTACATTCAATGGCTGATAACACTGCAACTTGTAAATATAGTTTTGCCACCGAGCTGTGCGTTGGTAACTGATTTCAGATGCAATTTTTCTCTGTTGATTACAAAGTCATTTTAAATTAGAACTCCTGCTTTGAGACTGTGTACTTTGCTGAACTTTAAATTTCATCATTTTTCCTACAATCCTGAAAGCAGATACAAAATAATACACAAAGTGAATGCCTCAGAACTAAACATAAATGAAGTACAAGACTAACAGCTCTATCCTAAGCCAATAACCAATAAGTAGTTGGCAGGTGCTGTTTGAGCTTGCCACCCACACGTACAAAATTTGACAGCGAATGAAAGCCAAGTAATGTACTAGTGTCTAACCTCAAGCCCTCTCAATTCACTGTTGGGACTGACATTTGGGAACAGATTTTCAAAAAGCCACTTATTCCGGTGTCTAAATTGGAGCTAACTTCTTTTGCAAAAATGAAGTACATTGAAGTATTCAAGAAGCTCAGCTGTACTTCACTCAGCTGAAGTGGCACACCAAACTTTTTGTACTAGGAGAAGGAGGTTATAGCAAAGGATTTAGCATGCACCTGGGATGTAGATGATGCCAGTTCGAATCTCTTCTACACCTTAAATATCCTACCTCATCACGAGCAAGCACCTCTATCCTTGAAACACAGAGATCCCATCCTTAAAATAATAACACTACCTCACAGCAATGTTGTAAAATAAATAAACACAATCTAACACACAGCTGTCAAAACTATGGCAACAGAGTCAATAAAAGTATTTTATAAGGATTCACAAGCTGACCTTCCATAGTCATCCTCCCAACTGATTCTCTGTTTCAGCCTACAAATTCTTCTTCTTTCTTGCTTTAGATGCCTGCAGTTGATAAAGCTTCCTTGAGGTGCAAGATCTCACATCTTGCTATGCAGGCTTAATGAAGTCTCTTAGGATACCTGGACTGTGAGAACAATCCAGCCCCGCAGGATATCCCTGGAAGCCAGTCCATTTTTGCGGCTCAGTGCAACACAATACAGCCGCGCAATGGCAAGGCTTGAGTTAGTGAAGGAGTGCCATGGGAAACGGGACCCCCCAGGTTTACTAGCCCCATGTGGGGCTGTTTGGGCAGGGACTCAGAGGAGCAAGTGTACCAGGGAATAGGGCTCAAATGTACTGCTGGCTAGGAGACCCTGCTGGTTCAGACACAGAATTTTCTCCATCACCTTCTTTGGCAAAGAAATAACATTTTGCTTACAGTAACAGTTATTTCATAAACCTTTATTTCCTAGCTCCACATAAGCCTACACTCTAATTGTACTTCATTTCCTTAATGCAGTGTTAAGTCTTCATGCACATTTAAAGGCTGGAAAGAACATTAACTACTTTGCATATATTTTTAGGAGACATTTTGATGTCTCTGTATCTGAGAGCTCAGACTTTTTTTTTCTAGAAACAACTAAGCTGTCAACAAGATTAAAATATGTGTATTAAATCCCTTAAAGCATTTGGTTAAGTTTGTGGATAGGAGAGGGTTTGGGGTTTTTTTGAGACACAGGATATTCAAAACTGTGCTATGGTTTAAAAGTTAAATATAAGCTTTACTGAGAAAAAGTCACTGGACCTTCACAGCCCATCTACAGGTCCAAGGCTAGAACCCACTAGTAAAACCATTAAAATATTCTTTGATACCCTCAACACAGTTTAGACCTAAAATTCTCTCCTAGCTGTACATTTAAAAATTTCATCAGTTATCACTGATTTCCCTCAGATGTGGCCAATTAATTGATGTATGACAAAGAAATAAATCATATTTGAGCGGGGAAGAGATGCAATAAAACGTAAAACAAAAGCCATAACTGAAAATCTGAGAAGTTCAACACAAAACCTGTTTAACACATTTTGTTCAGATTTAGTAAAACACAGCCTCTTTCTCTGCAGAGCCACAAAGGTATGGATGAGCTTACAAGAAAATTAAGGGGCCAAGCCCCCAAATCATTACTCAAGCATTACTTCCCATAATGCAAACATTCCTGTTCCTTCTATGGTTTTCATAATGTGAATAAGAATTACTTTCAGAAGACAGACGCTGTCAGGATGAATAGATACTAACCGGAAGTTTAGCTATGAAATGCTCTTACAGCTCCATAACACAACCAAGTTGCAATGAATACCACCAGGTCTTTACACTCCTCTGGCAAACGCAGAGGAACACAGCTCTCCAGCAGCAGCCTACAGGACCCATGAAGTGCCAGCAGATGGTGCTACAAAGGCAGGCAGGTTTAAAATAAAAATCAGCTTTTATGAATCTGAATTTATGGCAACCCCCGGTATTGATACAGGCTGGGGGATGAAGGGATTGAGAGCAGCCCTGCGGAGAAAGAATTGGGGGTACTGGTGGATGAAAAGCCAGAGATGAGCCGACAGTGTGTGCTTGCAGCCCAGGCGGCCAAGGTCGAGGGAGGTGATTCTGTCCCTCTACTCTGCTCTGGTGAGACCCCACCTGGAGTACTGCGTCCAGTTCTGGAGCCCTCAGCACAGGAAAGACACAGACCTGTTGGAGCGGGTCCAGAGGAGGGCTACAAAGATGATCCAAGGGCTGGAGCACCTCTCTTATGAGGACAGACTAAGAGAGTTGGGGTTGTTCAGCCTAGAGAAGAGAAGGCTGCGGGGAGACCTGGTTGCAGCCTTTCAGTACTTAAAGGGGGCTTAACAAGAAAGATGGGGAAAATCTTTTTAGCAAGGCCTGCTGTGACAGGACAAGGAGTAATGGTTTTAAACTAAAAGAGGGCAGATTTAGACTGGATATAAGGAGGAAATTTTTTACAATGAGGGTGGTAAAACACTGGAACAGGTTGCCCAGAGAGGTGGTTGATGCCCCATCCCTGGAAACATTCAAGGTCAGGCTGGATGGGGCTCTGAGCAACCTGATCCAGTTGAAGGTGTCAGTGCAGCTGGGGTTGGGCTAGATGACCTCTAAAGGTCCCTTCCAACCCAAAGCATTCTATGATTCTATGAATCTAAATTTGACAAGCACCAACTAGAAAATATCTTCAGTAAAGATATCACAGTAATATAATAACAGATTCCTTCCTTCAGCAAAGAATACAGCACAATAAAACAGTGATTTCCTTCCTAACTCATGCACTTTCAGGTGACACTGCTTTCATTATAATAGTACTGCTTTGTGTCAAGAGCACAAGTGCCAGTAAGCGTACAATGATCTCCTCGTTACCCATCAATATGTCTCCAAGGCATCATTCCTTCTTGATATTTCACAGATTTGCCTTGAAGGCAAGAACAGTTCGAGTCATTCATCTACAAAATCAAAGTCATTCTCAGTGTTGTCAGAAATGGTGAAAAATTTGGATACATGATTTCAGTGGCTCCTCTTTTCATTTTGTTTGGCAGCACAAAATAGTGCTGACTGAATAAACCTTGTGCTTGGTTTTGGTTGGTTTTTTTTTTTTTTTATATTCTCTATTTAACAATTTCCAGAGTAGGACTTCTCCTCACAGCAGGATTTCAGCATGTACAGGTGCAGTCACACAGCTGCAGAAGCATGGAGCACAACCTAAAATGAGATTGCAACACTGGAAAGCAGGAGTGGGATCACTAGCAGAAGAAACTGGCAATAAAGAAAATCCAGCTATTTAATTTAACTTATAGCGAGGAAGAGGATTAGTGGTATTTTAATCTAGTAAATATAACATGAGTTTTACATGATCAGGATTGCTATGAAAAATGACTGTGCATTAAAACATGGGCCACAGCTCTAAATGCTCTCCTCACAGGATGAAAGTGTTTCTACCTAATGATAATAATTCTTTTTTTAACTTCTGTCTTCACAGACTTCTACCTACAAAGCTTCTTAAGCTGC
>NW_009260835.1:38871-57559 GCF_000687185.1 Egretta garzetta | reverse complement strand
AGCAGGAATAACTAACTTTTAACCATGCTGTTCTCGCAGAGCAGAAGAGCTGTTCCAGAAGCCTGAAAATCTTCAGGACTCTGCTTTTCCTGTATTCATGTCTAAACAAAAGCTTTCCTCTGGCTTTCTGGCACCAGATAAGAGAGGAACCAGGGCCCATCATGCTACCTCTGATCTACCACCTACCAGCCCCGGGTCCTGAAGCCCCCAAACAGGCAAAGCGATCTGTCTCCTCACTCCGAATAGGGGAGGGATCCCCACTACATGAGCTGCACCAGAATGCACAACAGAGACATGCCAGGGCCAGCCGATGTGCTCTGGTCAGCCTGGGCAAGACTTGTTGATCCAATGCAGAAAAAAAAACCCCACCTATAGCTAAAGTGTAGATATTTGGTATGTGGTTTCTACATTTATTTATTTATAGACGTTTCTTTCATAACATGTTTGCTAACCCAGGAGCCAAATCTCCCTACAACATAAAACAAGGTATGCGGGATGTGCTTCTCACTTTGGCTTAGGAACCATGCCAGCTTTAATTAAATATTTAATTAAATAATTAATTAAATACTTAATGGTTAGGTGCCTGAGGACTCAGAGGACCTGAGTTTCCTGGCCCAGCTCAGGTTTTTGGTCCATAAGACATTCCAGCTGGCAGCAGGGAGCCGTATCAGCAGCAGAGGGGACGGAAGGGCAGCGCAGAGCCCCCTGAGCAGAGGCAGCATTGCTGGGGGCGGCGGGGCTGTGGTGAAAGAGAGGAGTGAGGAAGCTCTGAGCTGCTGGTACCCAAGGCAGAGCTGCTGAGGGGGTGTCTGAGAAGAGGGGTGGGAGAAGGATGGGAAAGAGAAGGGGAATGCAGTATCCTGGATGGGTGCAATCTGGGAACAACTGGAAACCGGTAGAATCATAGAATCGTTTAGGTTGGAAATGACCTTTAAGATCATCAAGTCCAACCATTAACCTAACACTGCCATTCCACCACCAAACCATGGCCCTAAGCACCACGTCTAGATGTCTTTTAAATACCTCCAAGGATGGGGACTCAATCACTTCCCCGGACAGCCTGTTCCAATGCTTTGCAAGCTTTTTAGTGAAGAAATTTTTCCTAATATCCAATCTAAACCTCAGTAACTCACAACACCACACCACTAGCCCTAATTAACACCCCTGGACATCAAAGACTTAATTAGAGTAGAGTATGAGCTTAACACTCTTGTGTTGGTTTGAATAAGCTCAGACCATCGCTGCCTGCACACAGGAGCGAAATTTCAGTCTCATCGACTGCCAACCCAGTAGATTTCATCAGCACTAGATCTTTTTAAGCTAGTCTGTGTACATATGTGAGGAAGTGGGCAATGTTTTTCCCTCACTCATCAAAGAGCCCATCCTTTTCCTGTCCATTTTGAGACACAGGTTAGACCAACTTTCAGGACATACATTACGAAGCTGTTCACCTGCACGAATGGATTTCCCCCTGCACATTTTAGTATCAGTTGTCAGCCAGCTATTTTACATCAAGATTTTTCTTCAGCAACTAGTTTCACAATGAGAATATTCAGGCCTAACTTCTTGTCTCGCCCCAGCATTTAGCTCCAGGCAGCAGTGGCCGGTAGCAGCTGCAAAGCGGGCACCGTTCAGCGGGGACGCTTTGAGCATGTGGCACACCTCGGATGGCAGCGTGACTGATGCCCTCCAGGCTCCGGATCTGGGTTAGGCCCACCACCTGCATCCCACACTGGGTCGCAGTGCAGGGAAGAGGCCACGGCAAACGGGTGGGATAGAAGTAGGGAGGACAGGGAGTGAGGTTGTGGCTGGATGGGCAAGACAGCTGTGCAAATGGCAGACCTGCTGATTATGAATTAGCAAGCAAGTCCACCCAAGTTAGTGTGCAAATGCATTCTCCTGTTGCAATCAGAGCTCCCAGTTGCAGTGCAAACACATTCTGTCCATCATTCATTAGGTGGGTCATACACCGTCTCAACAACGCTTCTAACCGGAGAAGGGATCTCCACTTTAGCTCCCAAAGATTTAGGGGAAGTTCTAATGTGGGTCTGAACTCTGCTGCTTGCCCCTGACTCCATACTAGGTCAAATCAAAGCACAAGCCCCAGATAATAGATGTATTTCAAGTCAGAATTAATTTCTTTTTCCTTTTTCTTTCTTTTTCATATAGGGACCACCACTGGTTTTGGCAGAAGAGTTTACTAGCACTGTTACAGTTTCCCCTTACAATTTAGTTCCTATTCACATTATATACTTGTAACTTCTCTCTTTATTGATTTGTGATCAATGCGAGAGGAGCAGAGAACGACCACACACCTTCCTCATTCCCGCAGAACACATTTATTTGCTATATCAATAGAACGATTCATTCGTTGGTTTAGCACTCATTAGTTCCCATGATTTCTCCCTCATCATTAAACTTTTCTCTGATGCCCAGCTTGATGTTAGTGGGAGCTGAAATCAATAAAGGACTGTGAACTCTAAGCCAGGTCTGTTTTCACTAAGATTTCTTTTGACTCTTGCCTGTAAAATACTTCTATCTGTTTCAAAGTGAAAGGTCCAAAATTATAATGAGGTTGTTTCCTCCTAGTGAAGCACTAGTTTCCCACCCATTTCATTAAGATTTGTATGCAGTTTGCTTGCTAAATATCTTTATCAATCCCAAACCTTTAATTACCTTAATGAAGAAAATACAGGATATAACATCTGACACTGTTTCTGGATTAGTATTTCCCTCATATGCACTGCTGTTAATTGTCTACATTTTTTTCTCTTGGAATAGTGGCTAGAGACAATAGGTCATGTTGTAACATTGTATTTGTTGGGTATTATCTTAATGAGAACTGATGCAATAAATTGACATTTGCTTTCTGCCTCAGTTTCTTGGATGTGGGTGTTTGGATCACAGATCAGCCTCAGGGTCTCAATATGTACATTTTCCCCTCATGAATAATCTTCAGTCTCTTCACCTATAGCAGAAAAGTATTCTCTCATTCCACTAGAACATTCTACCTTTAGTCTTATTTTATTTCCAGTCCTCCACGACATCATTGCTAATGGCTTCTGCTAGTATGACAGATCCCTCCAGCACAGAACCTAATGCTTTTCCTGGGACATTATACAGAATATGATGTGTTTAATTCCCCTTCTCACCACACCAAAAAGAAAAACCCTGAAGTGCGAGCAGCAGGCAGCGGATTTAGAAAGTTTGCTCAATAAACAAGGAGAGCATTTTGCAGCTGCAGAGCACATTTCAACTAAGGGTCTTGAAACATAAAATGAGTTTCACAAGAGCCTTGCTGAGATAGGGTTATGTGAGGTTTATTTAATTAAGGTTTAGTTGATAAACGAGAATAATGTTTGGGTTTGGGAGAGGAAATCATGACAGTGACAAACAACTATATTTCTCATTCATTATGAGAATTTCCGATGTTTCTGAAGCAGAATTTTATAATAAGCTGTGAAGACAGCCATGGCTAAGCTTTTTCAAACCAGACAATGTCAAAAAACCTGCAACCATATTATGTCAAACTGTAATTGATTTCATATCAACCAGCAGTGTCACAAATTTGTATTAAGGGACTGAGGAGCAAAACACACCAAAGGCAAAAGAGAGCAATTGTGTGGAAAATAACTGACAGGATCGCTGAACCAACTTTATCTGCGATTTCATGGGAAAATGATTTGCCATTCAGGCAGAAAGTATATGCCAAAAAATTCCTTAAACTAGGAAAACAGTTAATTAATGCACTCAAGTGCACAAACGTTTTAACCAAGTACAGCCTAGATGATTGAAACTGTAACTGTTTGCTATCCTGAGTAAAAGACATCAAAATAAATCTTCAGCATTAAATTCTGACATGAACATGAACCTTCTGATAAGGCAAAAATTTACAATAAAATTAGCATAGGCATTTCTTGATCACACAACTAGCTTAAAGAAATGTATGGTTTTCCACAGATCCCCAACAATCTATCTCTTTTAGGAGCTAAAAACCCTTTACATTTACCACTAAAAACTTAAGCAGTGTACACAGCAGGTAATACACAAATTCCAAGAGCTTTGTTGCCATAGAATATTACCAGACGATTAATAAAATGCATGTTGCCCTTCATGTTTATAAGCATACAAATAGATAAATGGATACCAGCTTATTTTTAAAAAAATGTGTAGGGACATTTGAAAATGTTTTTGAGCGTTTCCTGTAATGATAAGGTGTGCAATCTTTACCTGTACTTACATTACATGGTATGTCTGCTTGCACACCCCCTATGTAAACCGGGAACATCTCCAAGAGGGAGAACTTAGCTTGTAAATAAATTACAAACCTCTCCCCCCTCTCTCTCCAACATCTCTGTTGGTACTACCTGGTGAAAGCCTGTGCCCACCAGGAATGAATCTACAAACCCACCAGGGAGCCCCCCTTTCCCTTCCAGCACATCCCATGGGAAGCCCACATCTCTGCATCACCAGGCACTGTCCTTGTCCTGCAAACAGACAGAGCATCATCTCTGTGACTCAGGTCAGCAAAAGAAACTGTGTCTTTCCAAAGCTTTTTGGAAAATGGAATGCCTTTGGGAGAGTGGAAGTGGAAGGGAAGCTTGGGTCCTACTGCATGGTGTAGGCAGAGTGCGTCTGCCTGAGGTCTGTCTTGGTGGCCCAAATAGTCCCGGGAGGTTCATGACACAGCTCCTTAAAATGGGAGTGTAAGTCCAGTGAGCTGCCCTGCAAATAGATTGAAACTGTTCAGCTAAGGTTGCATGGTGGAAGAAATAAAGATCTTCCCGTTTGCTCTGGAAAAAGGACCCAGGAATCTCAGTAGACTACAGTGGGGGTTAAAAACTGGAGTAATGAAAGAGGGAAAGTTAAATGTCATGGATGGTCCCACCCTGCAGGGAGCACACAGGGCTGTGTTAGTGCTGTTGAGTCAGTCGAGGGCTCCCACTAGTGTTATTCTTTATTTCAGTTCCATCACTTGAAAAATAAACTAAAAATAGGGGATTAATAAAGACAAGAAAGAGTACGGTAAGAAAAAGCAGCTGTCATAATGGTTAGGCTCATGGATACTTTCACACTTGATTCATCAGTTTTAAACCTGATCCATGCTGTCAGATCCTCAAAGCTAATACAATCTGGGAAATTCTTGTTGAAAATAATCAGATGCCCTTGTCAGCACCTAATGATGAAATACAACACTTCGTGAAAAACTATAAGCAACGTAGGTGTTAGCCGGCATCTTCAGAACAGGCACTCTGGAGAAGTGATCTGTCACCACTGCCTGTGGTTCCTTTTAGGGGCATCCATGGGCATGCTATGCCTGGTCCTCAAAACACATGGTGTTGGGATGCAGAAAGGATGCGAAGCCAAAGGGAAATCTGTCTGGCTAAAAACATGTAATGTGTGGGGTTTGGGCTTTTTTTTCAAATCAAAGCTGCAAGTTGAAGATCCTGCTCTTAAAAACAAATCATGCAGATTTGGATGTCAGATTGGGCAATAGCAGGTCACATTAGAAAATTAAGGTCTTGGGAGCAACGCTACAGCTGGCGCATCTAGAAATAGGTATTTCCATAACTGACTGTTTAGGATGGTTTGTATTAGACAGTCAGCAACTTGCACCACTTAATGATAGCAAGTACTTTTCACCAGGTATTTCTGTGTAAGACTGAGCATTTCTAATGGTGGAGCCTTTCTAATGTTCCAGCAAAGTCCACAGTTTCAGAAATATATCTTCTAACACACTTCTAACATCCCTGTCTTGGATTTTCTTTTCTAGTAAACGTGATGAGCATGCACTAATAAGAACTACGAACTGGGGAATATGAGCTTCTCAGGTCTTTGGTCTACGTGTACAAAAACTGGATATCTAAATAGGAAGGAGCCAGAGGAAGAAATAGAATTTTTTACATTTGGACTAGATATAGCTATAAGGCACGGTTAATGTCTTTGTATTTTCATTGAAATCCACCCCTAGTCTGGCAATTTCCAGGCTCCCGTCCTGCATCCCTTATTAAATAGAGACTTTATATTTTTTCCCTGTGTATCATGATTGGCTGGCATGGCTTGGGAGATCAACCAGACTGCTTTTTGCTAGCACTCAGCAGACCACTGAGAAAATTGTGAAGTACCATCTATGTTACATTACAAAAGCATGGGGAAAAAAGCCATGAGGCAACTCCACTAGAGCATATGAGAGAGATACTTCTAACTCTTCGTATCTCTTGGCTTACCTAAGAAAAAATATAACCAAATGCACAGCTCAGAAAGAAGAAGCTACACAAATCCAGATGAGAGAGAAATATTTTGTGTGTAAACATGCTGCAATGACCTACCTAATACATGGGCAATTTTCTGCTTTTTTTTTATTAAACTTTTAATTCAGGTTTGTGCACATACATATTTTGAAGTACCTGGTATTCACCGAATATATTAGGACAAATTACCTGTGGTAGAGCATTTAGGTAAGAACTAGGGAAGAAGTAGTGACTTTAAAACCCCAATTCTATTTCTCAGTAAAAAATGGAATTCTACAAATAAGCACAAGGCCCACATTTACCGTGTTGATACTGTAGATGCTGCGTCGTTCACTTTTCTATCAGGGACACTAATTTTCAGGTAGGTAGTAAAATAATGGAAATTATTTGAAGTTGGTTAAAAGATGAGGAGAAAGAAGACTTCTGGACCCCAGGAAATCCACCAGCTCTGGCTGGGGCACCCTCTGGACATGCCAAAGTCAGTGGCAAACCTTTGATTCCTTACTGCTGGTGCTGTGTGCCATGCTGCCTTTTGCCAAGCAAACCCCAAGTAAAAACCTTTCCTTAGCACATGCTGTCCTTCTACAGGACGAAAGATCCAACTCAGGGAAAGGTTGTGGGCGTGAACATGAAGAACAACCTAATGTCCGTGAATGTCCAGGGAAAACTGCTGCATGTTTTTTCCTTCCCCCGGTAGGCAAACTGTCCAATTTTGAGGACCATTAATCTTCCCAGATGCCCTACATAGGGTTCAGCCTGTGCTGCCTTGATGAAATTACTTTCTTTTTTTAAATGAAAGTTTCCTGCCTCCTGAACCCCAAAGAAATGGTGGTTTTGCTCAATACATTTAGGCCCTAGCCCAATGCTGATCTGACTGAGTCAGAGCTCTTTCTCTTAATTTCCTGGAAGCTGTCTTAGGAAATAAGATGAAACATCTAAGTAGACTTATGGACATACGTGGCACTGCTGCCATTAATGAAAGTACAAAGTCTCTTGTGCCTCCAGGCCTACCATACAATGAGTTTTGCATAAATAAATAGTATTTTCTTTTTTAATCTTTCTGAACTTGTGTCCATTTAGAGTTAGGCACTTTATCAAAGGAGAGATAGGCATCAGTATCTTCAGTTAAAAAAAAAATCTGACAGAAAAAGGTCATTCTCTTGCGTTTGATTTTAAAAGGGGGAGGAGTAAAAAATTAAGTCAAGCCATTCATGGCAATGGACCTGTATAATGCTGAAATTGTGCTGTTTCGTATGAACAGGCGCTACTGCTTCAAGTGGTTGGATGCCGTTGACACTTCCGTGAGAGTTAAAGATATGAGTGACTGGCTCTGTGCTATGTAGCTGTGCCTGTGCACCCACGGGCTACTAGAGAGAAATATGGAACAGCGTGCACAGACGAAGAGCTGCCGCGCTCAGGCATCTGTAAGAAAGCTCCGTTGTCTTTTGATAGATTAACTGAAAGGGGTGATGCTATCGCTGACCCAGCTCAACCCCTCACCATCTTCCTTTGTCCTTATCTTTATAATAAGACATGCTTTTGTTGTCAAAACAAATCTTGCACTCTTTCTTCTAAAAAGGGATCCATTTTCCAATCACCCGCTTTGCAATCCTTTAAAGAGGTTTTACAAGTTAAAGAAGGAAAAGGTATTTTCTTGTGACCCAGAGTACAACTTCTGTATTAGGTGTATGCAGGGCTTCTATTACAGCAGCAGAACAATGAAGATTAAACCCAGTGATCATGTCAAAACATGAATTGTCGCTTTTGATGACTAGACCCTAATTATTATTATTTTTTTAATGGAGATAAAAACATTACTATAGCAGATTTCATCCTACTGGAACAGGCTTGCTTTTACAAAGCATCTTGCCCTTCACAAGCACCTTAGCAGTACCAAGCCAGGGGTGTCCACATCAGCAGTTAAAAACCGAAGTGGAGGGAAGGAAGGAGGCAAAGCCTCCTCCTGCTCCTCCTGCCGTCCCCAGGAGGGGGAAGCCGAGCTCCGCCAGCCGCAGAATTAAAGTTGCGGTGGAGTCAAGTGAACTGTGGGTAGGAATTTTAATTTTTTTTTCTTAACATCAATTATTCTTATGCTTGCCCCCACGCAGGGAGCTAAAATGCTCCCAGTGGCTTCTACGAGGTACCCCCACCGCAGGAAAGCATCTTTCTAACCCCACTGATAATGCTCTTAATTTGGAGGTCAGAGAAGATTTTTTAATTTTTCTAAGCAGTTTTCCTCTTGAGCAATAGGAGGATCAGGCTGACACGAACCACGCTGTTTGTCTGTCTCTGCTCTCACCCACACAAAAGCGCTGCTCAGAGCTTTCATGAGGAGCCCCAAGCCCAAGCATCAGTTTAAATTAACATAAAACGCAACTGTTCCTGTTCTTAAAACGCAACTGTTTCTGTTCTGCAGGGCTGACAGCCCGGCTGGAGCCGTTCTTCTCCATACCAAGGAGCCTCAGGTTACTTTCCAATAAGGCCGTTTCGACTCCTGGAAGTGAGAAGAATGATTCAGTTGCCTGAACATTTTCAGGCCATTGGAGACACCCGGGTCTCCGGGAGGGAGTAGACTTCCCGTAGGTCCACATCATCCCAGGGGCATCTGCCCAGGCACCGCTGCCCACCTTTGGGCGGCCCAAATCCTCCACTTGGACGTGCTGCCTGTCCGCCCCGCACAGCGGGGTTTTGCCCACGGGCAGGCGTCAGGTGTAAGCAGCACACAGGCTGCAGGCTGAAGCGTGGGATTCGGCTTAGAAAACGAAACCTTTCCGTGAAGTTCAGTAACCGCAACGAAGCGGTGGCTGTGTGTTTATCTCCAGCGCGTAAAAACCATTACTTCTGAAGCCGTTAGCGTTTCAGCGGCTCCGAGAATACAAAAGCCCTTGTAACTGGTTTATGAGCTTCTTGGGCCGTGAGTTACAACAGACGACGAGTGTTGGGTGGATCATTTAATTAAGGAAGAGCAGGCTGCCTGCAGACAGGGAGCAATCCCCCCACGCAGCGGAGCCAGCCCCGCTGCCAAGCGGTGACGCAACCTCCACGGCAAGTACCTCCTCAGACCTGTCCTCCTGGGGGATCTAAATCCAAAGCTCGTGCCAAATAAATCTAATCAAGTACATACTATTATCCTCAACAGACAACTTTAAGCACTCAGACAATTACGCAAAGCAATTTTTTAATTCAGAGCAGAATCATCTTGAGAGATAATCTGCCTTCATCCGCCCGAGGACAAAAACCAGTGTCCTTTCCCTTTTCATAATAATACTGCAAAAGTTGAGCATACCTGGTATGAAACCATGGATTGACCGAGCAAATTATTCCTCGCTGGTTTTAACGAGGAAAGAGCACACGCGGCAGAAGCACATCTTCCTCCTGCTACACTGTGGTATGTGCGCAAAGCTGCCCCCCTTCTGATGCGTTACAGCTAGCCTAAAAAGCTTGACTAGAAATCAAAAAATATGTTTCAATAAAGAACTATTTAGCAAAATATGTCAAGGTTCTCCCACAATATAGTATTTCTAATTTTTCCACAGTATATTAGCCCTGGAGTTTTTTATTCATCTTACTTTAAAGCCTTCCTCCAAATGACCAAAAGCAAGCAAAGCAAAAGATACAAGAAACTTTTTTTATACAGAAGACTTGGAGAACATTTTTTACGTCCTAGTTCTCTGTGTATTTGTACAATGCACAGCCTTTTGGTTCTTGTGGGAAATGCCAGTATGCAAGCAATATTTCATACTGTTGGCCCAGAATTTTTGGAGATTCCTACTAGAAAAAAGTCTCCTTATTGAGTATACATCATCAGGGAGTCAAAAACTGATTCTGTACATGCCAATTCTTGTATAAAAATAAATGAAATTTGGCACTGTGATTTATATTTCCAATATAGAAGCAGTTGCTTGAATAATAGAGTTTCTAAGTGTATACACGATTTAATGCTATACAAGACTCACTTGCAACCGCCTCCATTCCAAGACCTTTCTATTCCCCAGCAGGAACTGCTGAATATTTTCTCCCACATTAGCGCAATTCGATGCAACAAAAATTATTCTGTTAGGCTATTTTTTAATTATTCCCGCTGGAAAGATCCTTACCTGTACGGAAACTGTGTTGACATTGTACAGTTCAGAGCCAACTGCATGCATACTCATTTCCCTGCCAGTGCCAGTGCCAGCTCTGTGGTGTAAACCCTGTACATTCAGTTCTGTGGCACGGTAATTCAAAATCTGGGGGTTTAGGTAATGGAAAGTTTTTTTTTATGGCAGTCCTTCTACAAACCCATAGCTTTCCTGGCCATGTCAACAAAAAGATGGAAAGTCTGGTTTTGTGATGCCAAAGACATTAACCCTTCATACATGCACATTCCTCATCACTGGGGTTTTTAAGTGCTGGACACCACTGACAACCTGGTTTGGGGCTGGCAAGTGTGGGGGCGGCACCAGAGCCACAGCACACAGTCCTCTCTCTCCCTCCCTTTTCTTTATTTTGCAGGGTCTCTCCGGAGTGACTTACATACAGACTCGATTAGTCCTATGCCAATTTTAGCTTGTGCATTCTTTTCAGCTTGCATTTTTATTAATTCTATTTTTGTGTGCCTGTAGACACCACCAGGTTTCAAGAAACGGTGTGCTGTCTGCCATACTGCCTCGTACCAGGGACCCTGTGTTGCTTGCAAATGTAAAAAATTAGAGATGAAGGGTGGGTCTGAGCTTGAACCTACCCAAGGTTTGAAGCAGAGGACCTACAAGGATGAGAAAGAGAGTACATAGCTACTGTTGGAAGCCTGGAATGCATCTTGCACAAATTAAACCCAGAATATTACACTAGGATCCAGATCTGAACTTCCTCCTAGCTGCGGGAAGTCCTAGACAAAGTTCTCAGCATACGTCTGCTATGGATTAATGCTAAGTGACTTTAAAATGGCACACATGCAACCACAGAGTCTGTGCATGCCCCAGGCATCTGACTCTGTTTCTAGTTTTGGTGCCCTAATCATTACATATGAACTAATAAAGTGAAAACATCCAGATTTTAGTATGCCTTGTGCTTATCACTTTACAGCACCTAATTCTTCAAGAATTTCAATGCTTTTATGAGAAATAGGCAATCCCAGTAACAGTTCTTCGAAACCAGAAACAGCTCTGTGTCTGATTTTAAAAGGACTATAAACCATCCATGCAAGTAAAAGCATTATAAATTTTTTTACTGCTATTACAGTATTAGTTGTTGGAGAAGCCCATCCCCACAGCTGCTGATTCTTAGAAAGCATGAGCATCATCCATTGATGTTGACTTCAGCAGAAGTTGCTGCACACTGTCCTCGGATCAAGAAGCAGAAAAACACTCTCACAGCAATACTCTGGGACAGCATGGGCTCAAAATGACAGCAAGAGGGGTTATTAACTGGAAAAACTACAGATCTGAAAGTTAATTTTGAAAAACGATATCAAACATCTAAGTTTTTTTCAATTCCTGGAATAAAAGTTTTGAGTAGTTACATATTTAAGCACGTGTTCCTGAAGAACCACAGTCACATTCCTTTTGTCTCCCTGTCTCTGGGGTGAAAAAGACCCTGTTTATGTGAGCTTGCTTTTTTCTATAAAGTACTGGTAAAGATTTTCATATGAAAAGCCAGTGTTTCTTATCATGCTAGGATGTGCTTAGAGGACCAGATTACAAAGTCTTTATTTCCTTACAAAAAATTATTGAGAGGAGAGGGATAGAAGAGAAAGCAAATGACTCAAAAAGGGAGCAGATACTAGCTACAGTTACAAAAAAAAAAAAAAAAAAAAGGAGATGGACTCAGGGTAATGGTGGTTAAAAAATAACCACCATTTGCTTAAAAGGTAGTAGTCAACTCAGTAATGTCAGAAACACCCCCTTCTTTATCAGTCAGGGTATTCTTTGACAAAAATGTCAAATTTTCACACATGATTTTGAGTTACAATTTTTGTTTCAAGTTATAAATGTTCCAGAAATGCCAAATTGCAAAAAATGCTGACCCACCCTCATTTTCCAAATTGAGAGAAGAGGGTTGCCCCATCTAGCCCACAATAAGAAGACTATGTCTAATGGCATCACCGCCCCACACGGTATTAAAACCTGGCTGATGTTGTAGCCTAATAATTGAAGCCAATTGTGTATTTTTCTCTTTTAAAAAACAAAGGCATTGACCATACAAAGAGGTCACACAGACAGCATCCAGAACATGATAATCACAGGAAGCAACACATCAGCTGTTCAGAAGTGACCAGCCAAGGAGTTTATGTATGTTCAAGAGTCCTCCAGACACCTACGCACCTGTTATTGTATCTACAGCTGTCACGTATCTGAGGCCAAACTTGGATTTAGAGTTTGAAACTTCTAAGGAGAAGCTTACACGTGGATAAGATGGGTTGCCATGACTTCAGCGGCTTAGTTCGGAGCTGCTCCTGTAAGACAGCACTTGAATGGCTGCTCAGCCATATGGGCTAAGGATCTAGAGCCAGCACCGTGGACATCTTACTTCTGGCCCTAGTTTTTCTGGTTAAACACCCAGCTATTCCTATCATCCTCTTAGTTTTACGATTGATGAAAAATGCGTACCCCTGTTATGTATATGTACTTTAGCACCATATTAGGATCTGATCTGCTGGTAGACCAGGACCTCTAACTTCCTTAGTTTGGGGCTTTTAAACTTTTTCTCACCTTACTTGAAACTTCATAGTATTGTCCTCAGGCTGAAAGAGCCAAAGATATCTCTGCCATCTCTATTCAACAGTAATACACCAGCTATTTTAAACATACATATTTTCTGATTACACGTTTTCTAGGAGAAAGGCAGCCACTAGACAGGATTGCCTAACACTTCCTTCATTCCCAGAATTTATTTTTTTTTCTTGAGAACAAGTCTCTTCCACGACTACACTTCATAATGAATTAAATGAACACATAAACTGCAAAAGACATTCATCATCACTGCCCTTAGCTTGGTACACAATGAAAATCTTGTGAAACCATTTTGAACTCTTCCCTCGACAAATAAAATATTCTTATTTTAATTCTTCAAAGCTGAGAACAGACAATAAGGTCACATTTTTATTTAGCTAAATCACAAGCAGATAGCGCTTGTTTGGATGTAGTCATGACTAAGCTTCAGTATCTATTTCTACTGCAATCACTATAAAAACATCCTTGGACCTTTTAAGAACATGGTAAACATTCATAATACAATAGAGTTATATTTCATAACACCGTCTACCAGCATGCTTGAAATACAGACCTAGCAAAGCCTTCCCTCACTTGGACTAATAATGCCCCCAGCACTCAGGGAACTGCTCAATTAACATTTGCAAGTACAGTTATATGGTAGATACCTAAGGACTGTAGCCACCGCTGACTAAAAAAGACTGCCTCTCAGATCAGGGGCTGTCCAAAATTTACGAGATTTCTGAGGCATTTCAGTATTAAGTCCTGGTCCAGAGCTCACTGAAGCAAGATCGATCTTGTTGACTCTTAATGGCCTTGACCCAGATCTAGACTGCAACTTTGCTTATTCACGTTTCCTCCATGGTACTGTAAAAAACCCCACCTTTTTTCCTTCCATAACCATATCATGGTCTTTTATTGCTATGAGGCTGAAATTGTTTTTATGCTATTGCATCAGCTACACAGAGAGTGTGTATATGCTACTCTTCATCGTGATTTAGCAGACCATCAAGGTCTTGATTCTGTAAATACCTTATTGGGGTAGCCCCACTGAATCCCATATGTACTCAGTTATAAGACCCACTTGCCCAGAGGACGGAAACCTCCAGCAGTACCCACCAGGTCTTTTACATAAACTCTAGCACATAAAAATATTTTTCTTTTAAATATTTTCAAACACTTATCTAAAAAATGTTCATTTATAACTAAGAATAGCTAAATGTTTCTCATTTTGAAAAGGCCATACAGGATTAGGAGTCTGAGAAAGGAGCGGGATTTCTCAGTCCACAAGTTTAAAGCTTTATTTTGAGTCTTGGTGAATTAAGACAAAAATCCTACTGTAGCCATACTTGAAAGCATTTCATCTTGTCTCTAAAGGTGTATTTGAAAGGTTTTTCACATCTGAATAGAAACAGGATAACAATCAGAAAACGTAATCTCCCGAGAGCTAACAGGAAAACAGAAAATAAAGCCAATGTAACCGGTACAATCCCATCCGTAGGTTACTCTCTTGTTCTGGGCAACCTCAATTCCCATCCATGTGACAACAGGTGAGAGGCAGGCACAGGACCAAAACCACCACCTCAAATTATAGCCGTGCTATTATTTTACTGGATAATTGTTAGAGACAACTGCATTCAGCGCTTGAGGGAAGGCCATACAGACCACTCTCAAAGCAAGTAACATTGCCAGCTGGGAGGAGACTGAGCTCTGCTGGCACCCTCTAGATGTTGGCCCCAGACTAATTCACCTTGTAGCCCTGGCTCTAAGTCCCTCATCTTCTTGGCAAAGCCTGTAGCTGAGGGGTGAGTGCAGACCGTGGCCAGCCTCACCAGACCTCACTCTTCTCAGCATGCTACAACCCCTCGGCAGAGTAATAACCCTGCCTGTCTCTGTCAGCTTCAAAGGTAGCCCAGCCGTATCGCCAACCATGTATTCACTAGCTGGACTTCATCACACTGCACAAACCCAGTGAAACAACCCCAATTTCTACAGCACCCTCATAACAAGCTTTTTAGACACTTTCTCCATCTGCTACTGGTCAGCAGAAAGTTAATCTTTTCTACAAAATATGACTCAGACAGAAAACGCTCAGGGCCATGATACTAGAGAAGCAGATATCCTCCCCTGCAGACTCGCTTTCCTTTAATGATTTCCCAAAGATGTTTTTTTCCTCCGGTGGGAATAAGAAGAATGCCAGATGGATATCTTCTGCTTGGGCAAGACCATACTGAGCTGGCTCCACACCAAACCACAGTCAGAGACATGAACCAAAGACAAGATTCCCAGTGAAAATTAAAACACATTGTTAGGGGTAGTACAGAAACAAACACATCTAGAGGCCATGGGGATGTAATAGTCCAGATAAGTTACTGACGTTTGTAGTTGGCTGGAAAAAAAGGTTACTGGCACGGAATTTTATATTAGAAAGAAAGAGAGTAGTGCCTTGCTTAATCCCAAGGAGGTAGTAAAGTTACAAACACTTGTAATACGTGTCAGATATATATCTTGTACTGTGGTCTAAACAGCAGAACTTTCAGGGACAGAAACATCCCAAATACTCTTCAACGATTTCCACTGCTGATGAAGCCGGCAACATTTCCATTAAGAATGGATGCTGTCCATCAGTCTTACCATGAATGATCTGGGCATCCGGACACTTTCACTGATCCTTGCAACTAGCGCCTATACTTATTTAGAAGTGCGCAATATTCTGCACAACATTTTCCATTGTGTCACAGAGTAGCTACTACACCGTTTTCGTCTCTGCTTTCACAGCCTCTTCTGCTTTTGTGGTTGTGTGGGTGGACAGGCATGGGCAGTACACGCAAGTCGCAGCGAGGAACCCGTACGCGTGTGAGCGCGGGCAGAGGAAGTTGCTATGCATGCATGCTCGACTGAGACCCTTCCAACTGTGATTCCAGGAAAACCTTGCATGGCCCCAGGCGGAAAAACAGGTGTGTTCGGATGGTAAAATTAGCACAAAGAGGGAAACTGGACACTCGTACTGCGTATCCTCTCATGCTTCTTATTCCAGCAAATTTAAATCTGACTGAAAAATCTCTGTATAGCATGCAGAGAAGAAAGTAAAGGAGAAACGTCTACTGAATTTTGAGTTGCCTCAGTGATGTGTGTTGTGTGGCCAATGTATTCCTGTGGTTTTCATTCCCACTGCTTTCTTTTCTAAACTGCTATGCTCATGGGTGGAAGTTCCTATAAAGGGAATGGTCAAGGGAAAAATACAGCATTTTAACATACTGTCATCTTGCCTTTCTCGTGGATCCATGCTGGCCTCATGCACACATGCATACATATGTGCATCTCCCTTGCCATAGTCCTGGTATTCCGAAAGCAGAGCACAATGTGGATTGCGTCTGCTGTGTAGATCTATGAGCAACATGCAGAAGAACTGGGATTCCTTCCCTCCCCTAAAATACAATCAATGCACAGTCTGGTCCATTTGAAAAGCAAAAATAAATAAAACTTTTAAAAAAACCACAACACTTTACCTAGAGTGCTCTTATGCGCTGTAAAGGCAATGCTTCTTTCAACCAAGGATGATGCATTATACCCTGAGTTGGGGTGAAAACCACTAAGGCAAGAAAAATATCCCCAACCTTTCCCTTAGTTTATAGACAAGTTGCCTTGCAAACTTCTCCCAGGAACTCCTCAATCATCTGTTGTCTTCTCTCCCACAGCCAAAATATGCTAAATTCTAGCAACAGACCTTAAACAAACACAAGGACTCTTCATGGAGACGTGCAGCAGCACAAATCCCTAGCTGTCCTACTTTCGGAAATGAAGTAGAACTGACTGGAATAAAGGAAACGACCACTGCTGAGAGGACATGTGTCAGTCCCTAAAACAGCCACTCAGAGAAGGTCCAAACATTGCTTAGCAGCTTTTTTCTCCAAAAAAACTCCCAAGGTTTTGAGAGGGAAGACAGACGAGGGACACAGCTCCACACACATCTACAGTCCTTTACTTGCAGCCTCACTGCATGCCAAACAGACATACACATACACACATGCACACCTGGGGAAAGAGGAATGCACATTTCTGCACCCCAGCTGAGGTACAGCAGGAGCAGTCTGTACGTTAATCTTATTTGCTGCAGAATGCCAGACTTAGACACATCCTGCTAGTGTAAACATACTTAAAGAGGAGAATTGAAGGGATCACAACTCCTCATTCACACAAGGGAGAAACAACTCCTAAACAAGTGCTGTAGAAAACTAAGCCTGTAATCTCTTAAATATTCAGAAGAGGATCTTAAATCATCTGGTGCAAGTTGTCTCTCAGCAAGCCCAGACCTCGAAGGCTGAATCTCTGCACAGCGCTTTCAATAACATAAGTATTTGTTTTTACAAAGGCAATATTTCCTCGTTTCCACTTAGAGCTAACATTAACTGCTATGAACTAGCACACACTTCCTGTACGACCAAAAACATTTTGGATGTATGTACTTAAGACCCTTTTCAAAGATGATCCTCTGGTCAAGAGACCAAATTATTTGCATTTTTTAAATAATAGAACTGGGAACCGCCACAAGTACAACTGTAGCAGGATTTTTTTTCTGAGGCATAAGTACAAATGTAAAGGTGATGGAGGAAGGCATGAACTCTAGCCCATCTTCCTTCTCACAAGATCAGTTCCTACAAAGTTTAACTTGGAGCTTAATTTGGGTTTATTTATGCGAGTCATCTAGTCTTAAAAATGGATTTACCAGGGTCTGCCTGCCTGCCTCCCTTTATATTCTTTTTACATTTTCCACTTAACATTTTGGAAAGATCCAGACTGTTAACATCAGTGCAACTAAGACAGCACTTTCAATGCTCTCCTAAAAGGAGAAAGAAGTGTTCATAAGCTTAAAATTCATCTGATATGTGGCTCCCCTGATGGAGCAGAGGTAAAGAACCTGATTCTGCACCTTTAGAGCCCATCACTCTTTTTATTCATTGTACTGACTTTGAATTTGCTTTTTACTCCACCATTAGTTGCAATGCTGTACAGGTGAAGAACAGTAGGTCATGTCAATAATTAATCAAACTGCAGAAGAGCAAAAAAGGTAGCGAAAGGGCAACGTTCAACAGAAACAGAAACGCACTTCAGAGCAACACTGTAGTACCAAGGCTATCAAATGGCTGGCTAACGGAGAGTATAGAGGAGGTAGCCAGTCTAACAAGGTTCTTCAGCACAGAAATGAGAAGGGAAGCCAAAGACTGAAAGAAAACCCAGGCCACTGCCAAGGGAAGGTGAGGAAGAAGTTGTAAGAATGATGAGCTCTGGGAATGAACCACACACTAATGTGGATCTGCTTCTCTTGGGTTAGACCTGGAGGTCTTTCTGGAGATGATAATCCAGCCAAGCATTTGTCAGAGAGCTCAGGGTCCTTTGACTGTGGTGGCTCACAGGAGTCAAGATAGCAGGTTTAATGGTCCTTTTGGCCCCCGCAAAACCACCCTGTCACATGCAGTGCCTCTGCTACTGCCTTTGGGATCAGGATGACGGTGTCTGAAGGGAGCCTGGGTGGAGGTGGCAGGGAAGTATGTCAGCCTTGAAGGCCAGACAGCTTTCTTATCATTCTGGTGCAGCATATTCAGAAAGCAAATTTGGGGTTGTTTTTTTTCTTCTTTCCAGCAAAGGGAGTCTCGTGGCTGAAACCAACTGCCCCAGGAGCTGTGGTTATGTCAGGTCCCAGGAGTGCTGATACCTGGGGAAGCTGAAGGGCTGAAGCCAGACGGCAGA
>NW_009260835.1:32260-38723 GCF_000687185.1 Egretta garzetta | reverse complement strand
TCCCCTGCCACAAAGTCAGGGATGAATGTCTGCTTTGCAGTGCTGGCTGTGCAGCATGACCACCCAAGTATTAGTAGATCGTCTCTCTGCCTCTTACTACTGGCGAGCTTGTACCCCACATTCCCATGTTGTCCAAAACAGTGGAGTCCCAGTCTCCTCTGGAATCAGGCCCTAGTACACGTATGGATAGAGTCCCCAGGCTCAGAGCTGTTCATACCTGGAGGTGGCCATGGTGGCTCCAAGGGCTCATGTTGGCTCCGAGAGCTTTTGGAGAGTACAGCCCCCTGAAGAAATCCATGCCCTTGCTCCCTGGCCTGTCCCTGCTCAGTGCGTGGCCCTGGGTACCAGAGCAACTGATCCCCTACAGTCTTGGCAAATGAGAAAGTCCCTCTGCGGAAAGCTGACGTATGAACTTCTGGTGCACCAGCTGCTTGGCAAGAATGGCCTGAGAGCGTATTGTAACGTGGCCAAGCTCATCTTCTTTGCTCTGCTTTCCAGAGGATTTCAGGGAAGTAGCATGAGAACGGGCAGCGTCCACAGAGCAGTTGACACCCTGACAAGTTCACATCCTGATTTACCCATGGGAAAATTACTTCTGTGTCACTAAAGACAAAAACTCATCTGAGATATAATGAAATTATGGCAGATTGTGAGTTGGTTTAGTCAAAAAGAGCAGAGTCCTCAAAATTTCTCCTTCAGAAATGAAAGTCAGGATGAATTATCTCTGAGATCTGTCCAGACAAAGGTCATGTTACTGCCTTGACCCATCACGGGAGCACTTCCCAGCTCTCTGTGATGTAGATCTTCTTTTCCAAATCTCTCTCTTTTTTATTCTTTCTTGCCCTCTCATTTTTTTCCTACTAAACCCCCACTACTATGAGATACATCGTATGGCCTCAAAGGGAAAAATAAAGTTGCAATCAATAAGCTGAAAAACAGAACTAATAAAAGGCCACTTCTCTCAATCTGAGCTGTAACTGGTATGGCAGTGTACATTGCTCCACCAAAGCTTGCCAACATTAAATTATACCAACATCAGTAATGAGAAAAAGACAGAGAGACCATATCACAATATTAGCTAGAGGCAAGTGCAAGAGAAAAAAAAGAAGTAATGTGGTCAGGAGAGCTAGAATTAAAACATTACGAAATATCGCACATATGCAAACAACGGTGCAAGAAAGTTCAGTACCGGGGGCCGAAGGAAGACGTTGGAGAGCTGATCATCAGTGGATGAGCCACACGATACTGCTTCTCGTTTATTTTCTGGGGGAGGCCCTGCCCTGGTGTGAAGAGGAGAAAGAGGGCTGCACAACCGGGGCTGCACTTCACGGCACGACAGCGCACGCAAAACCAGACCGGATTCACAGGTAGATCCCCACCTGTACTCATCGGAAGACTGACAGCTGATGGCCCGCCTCTAAAATTGTAACACTGTTCCAGTGTATTATACCAGTCTTAATATCCTGACCGCTACATCTCCTAAAAGACTGGGCTTTTAGGGGAATTCAGCCAAACCACTCGTTTGTCCTACAACCACATTTTCAAAAGCCCGGATGCTACGCTACCCTGTATCTACACTTCATTGCGAGTGGTATCAGAGGGAATTTTTTGAGTCATTTAGGGCCAGAACAGCTTTTTACAATAAAATGAAACTACAGTTGTCATCAAATCTGCTCCTAAGTAGTAGCACAATTTTTGACCAAATAATTCAATAAACAACATAAGACATACAGATTTCAGTTCCTGTTCCTCACTACTTGGCACCCATATCACATCCTGTTGTGTTACACAGTTTCCTATTTGACTGTGCTATGAGGAGAAATAAACCTTTTTCTAAATTTTCTAATTTCTAATTCTAAAGACAACATTAAAATGCTATTTTAGGTATGTGATGAGCACTGGTTTGGTCTGGACACTAATGCATCCAGGAATACATTTGGCTTTTTCTTCAAGGAGGAATATTTTCATATCAGAGATTATTTTCCAAAATTTGTTAGATTCTTTAGTTTCATGGCAATGGCTTATAGCAGGACAGATGCATGTTTGCTTTCTACTGCAGTATTAAGAATACCATTTACTATACCTGTTGTTCTTAAAATAGCTTTCTGTATGGTCCATTCAGACTGTCAGTTTGGAATGCTATATCAATTCCAAACCCATGCTTAATATGTTTCATTATCTCAAATCAGAGCTCATTCACTTTAACAATGTAATAGTGACGTAAACAAATGCATAAGCAAGTTACAATTAGATCTACAAAATGACCAACAATATTCTTTCTTTTAATCTGCTTCATAAAATTCTTGATGTCTAGTGAGATACAGAAACCAAATCTTTAATTTGTACAACAAATACCTGTACTGCATTTTATACCTGTGTCCTTAGACTAAATGTTAGTCTTGGGCCTTTACATAAGTATATTTGCATCTGAAAATAGCTCACTGGTTCAGCTATTGCCAAGATGGCTCTTAAGTGTTTTCTCTGAACATTTCATTAGCTCTCTTCCCAGAAGATCACAATGACCAGAAACAAAGAGAGATCTTAGTTGTGTGACACTGTATGAATCTAATCTTATTACAGTTTGGGAAGGCTGGGGTTTGAAATTAGATCTGGTAGGTCCTGTATTCCTTAACGGTTTAGTTCTAACAAGAGATCAGTTGCTTTATGCATCGTGAACTCCCTCTTATGCTCTCTGTAGAGAGTTTGCCAGTCGTTGGGATCCAGGCTTAGCTGTGATGGATTTTTTTAATTGCTCAGAGGATTTTCAATGTTCTGTGTGTTACGTGGGGTAAGAAATCCCATGCTGAAGATGCTGTCCTGGAAACCAACGTCTTCCTTTTGGAAGGAAAACTTCAGCTGGATGGTCTCAGACAAACCTGCTCCTTCTCTTCCTTAGCTAAAGGCATCTGAAGCTGACTTTACTCTGAGTTTGTCCTTCAGCTTTGCCCGCTGTCTTGTCATTTTTCTGGTTAGTGTATTAAACCTGGGCAAAAAACAAGCCTTCTCCAGAAGGCATTTCACACTCCAAAACCTGTGACCTCCATTTCCACAAACAGCTGCTTTGGTGCATTATCTGGTGTTCGTAACAAAAGAGCTCTTGTCACTTGCGATCAGAGCAAAGCGTATCTGGCAGAAGGGAAGCTGCGCAAAGGAGAAGAGGGCAATTCAGACAGCAAGAGCGCTCTTGCTCAGGATCACTCACAGCACGGGAGATCCACGCAGGACGATGTAGAGGAGGCTAAAGAGACATTTTCAGCAGTTACATAGTGTTTTCAGTACTTTTTTTTTTCTACGCACTCCCACACACAGTGAGCAGGTAAAAGTATTGCCAAGTTACTCTCTTGCTGTTCTTAAAACAACAGGAAATCAACTCTCTCATTATGCACGACTAATAAAGAGCTGTGAATACCAGTGCTCCTTTCTAACAACCTAATTAAATATATCATCGTCCTTTCCTTCTCTGGGTATAAATCAATCCGTTGCCATTGCTGCCATAGACACAGAGCACGTCTTGCCCGAAACTAGTATTTTACCAGCACCCTCTTTTCTATGGGGCAATCCTGAAATTTCAGTGCTAAAAGTGATCTTTCTGGTCAATGCCCTGAGTGTGACAACAAAATGCAAGACACAGCACTGAGAGCGAACAGGCAGGCTATAGTTTTCTCTTAGTTCATTCCCTTCTGTCAAGTGTGTTTCTTGGCAGCTCTTTTCCATAGCTTCAGGCCAAGCTCACCATCTCAGAGTCTTCTCAGAATCATGAAACATTTTGTTTGGAACCACCTCTTTTCCCTCATTTCATCACCAGGCTATTCTCCACAGTTAGCTTTGCTGTTTTACTCCAGATATCTCCACTAGTCAAAGAAGCTATTTGCTTTTGCGCAAACTGTCCTCCCCTCATCCTCTCTTTTTAAAATGGAATGTCTCTCCTCCACTGGCTACTTCTGCTAGCTTCAAAGACCATTGGCAGCATATTTGCCAAGCACAAGCCATAGGAGTTAGTTTCTTCTTCTGACAGCCTTAAATGCCTTAATTTAATTGCGTCAAATGGTGCAGACACACTTAAGAGAGGACAAATTGACCATCAACAATAAGGTTTTTTTACAAATACTCTACTTGAGGAGCTCAGCTGTCTCTGCCACTCTCTTACACTGAGACACACACAGATGCACACATGCACACAAGAGGAGAGACCAAATGGATCATCTCTGAGCCACCTCTACGTCTCAAAAGATGTCAGGTTTACGATTAAGCAGTAAATAACACTAAACGTGATTCTGATACAACACATGACCATGCCCAAAGCCATAGAATGATAAAAGTTCTGACAGAATTGCAGCTACATAACATTGCACCTACGTACTACGACTGGAATGGGTTTTGCACCTTAACAACCTCAAAGATCTCAATTTTCTGAAGCAAAGATCCACCTTTCCTATCATAAGCATTTTAACTTTAGAAGCCCCATCAGGCAGCTTAGCATATGATTTGCCTTGTGACTATCCTGCATTGTAGCTTTTCTAAGAAAACAAATAACTATACATTTTTGCATTACTAAAACTAGACCTTGCGAAATGAAGACAACTGCTGATAAAAATTCACAGTGTGCTTTGATAAAAAGGAAGTCTTGTCGTAACTTTCAGAGCCATGCGGAAGCTGCAGTAACAACTTTGAACCACATCTCAGTAGTAGCTTTGACGTATAACTTTCAAGTTGGCCTTTCTTTGAGGTGGAGGTTGCACCAGATAGATAGCCTTCAGAGGTGCTTTCCTGCCTGAATCTTTCTATAGGCATGCAGTAGGAGAGATGAGGAGCCACATCTTTGATGAAAGCTTCTCACATCGGCTTTTCAAACATCCTTGCATCTTATCTTTGATGAGATACTTGTAGGAGGAAGATCACATCACTGAGGTCTGTTTTTTGACCCCAAGCCAAATACCCCAACTTATTGCTAGTAAGTGACATATTAACAAATCTATATCTGAAAGAATGAAAATATATTGCTATTCGGTGTAAACAGAAGGAACCACATCAGCTGCAATGATCCTTCTCTGCAGCTGCTTCTCCTTTTTTGGTTGTGTGGAAAGAAATAGGGGAGCACTCCCCAGGGAACATCTCATATCTAATGGCAGTGATTTGGCAGCGAGAGCCTGCTTTAATTAACTGCGGGGTTGTTCAGTGCGTGCCACAGGGAGAAGAACATCCTCCTATTTCAAGCCCTCTGAGGAATTCTGCAGGTAGGGGCAACTTAGGACCTGCCTATGGCTGGGCCTTAATGAAACACCGTTTGGAAGGGAAATAGAAGACCAGGTTGCCTTATAGATTAACAACTCATCAGAGATTTCAAGCAATGCAGATTCAAAAGCCTAGTAGAGGCAGAAAAGAGGTTTGCACCTGACCTTTCCAAATCCCAAAGAGTCTCCCTGGCTATGGAGATACATTGGCCTTTCTTCCTTACTCTGAAATTCCTTTCCACCAAAACTGGTAGGCATGTGTAGGCTGTTCTTATTCATCACATATGAAAGCAGCACAATAGAAACCATTGCAAAGAACACCAGAAGACTGCATTCAAACTATGCTTTTAGAAAGAAGAAATTTATATCCAGAACTCTAAAAAAATCACCTATAAAGTTAAGCCACTAGCATTTAAGGCCAGGAAGCTTTTAGCCACGAAGAACCCATTCTATGTGCACCCCTGTTCATCAAGTATCTGTTATTAAAGCAGCACCTAAAATACCAAAAGAGGGGGTTCCAAACTAGGATATTCCATCAGGAAATATTTCAGTGAGAGACGTGAATCGGCTGCTGCCAATATGTTCTGATTTAAGCATAGTTCCATAGGAATGTTTATCTTCCTTTAAATTTAATGTAAATTTAAGTCTACCCTCCCAAACCGATTGCTGATTTGCAGCATGTCGACGATACATGGAGAGGCTGCAGTAATGTTGGTCATAAAAGTCAAAACCGAGAGTCCCCTCCATGCTCTGGAAACAGCACCGCGACCCGTGGGTCTTACACAACCCTGGAGTTTCTCATTCATCACGGACGAAGCGATTGGCATTCCCAGGGTGACTCAGAGCCAAGACCAAATAAAAACATCAATGTGGCAATCTTTTTTAGCGACCGTCACTGCGGCGCTCATTGGCAGCGCGGCAAGTGACAGCTCTGCGGTGCCTGCCACAAACGTTCAGGTTGGCAAAGGAGTTCCAGCAGGGTTGAGATGCCTGACAGGAAACGAGGCAAACACAGCCAGCAACAGAACTGCTGGTGACCGTGAATCACAGCGTTCAAAGAGCCCGGTGCTGCTCCAGCACCCCTTATCAGCACGATTCCCTCGGAACTTTTACCGTTCTACGTTCTCAGGCGTGGTCACGCGTCGTATCAGAATCACGTTTAGGGATGTTGACCGCCTAATCGTAAACGTGATGTCTTTTGAGACGCGTGCAAAGCTTTGCAAAGCCCCGTG
>NW_009260835.1:13383-31498 GCF_000687185.1 Egretta garzetta | reverse complement strand
CCCCGCCTGCCCGCAGGTGAGGAGCCTTTCGGCCCCAGCGTGACCGGTGGGAGAAGGCGAGCAGCCCCGCCGGGCTTTGTTGCCCAGACTAGCCTTGCCGTACGGGAGGAGGTAGAAAAGCTTCGCAGATAACCGGCTCGGGGCGCCTGCCGATGCGAGAAGAGCGATGCCGCTACGAGGTCCGGGGAGAAAGCAAAGCTCACCCGGTGGGGCAAAAGCCCCAAAGTTATTACTGCAAGCATCGGGACGTCTTTGGCCCAGCCAGCCTGTGCCAGAACAGCAGTGTCCCACGATTCTAAAATAAATAGCGCTTGAAAAAGTTGAGATGCTCGTAGGAAGAATACTCTCGCCGAACAAGAACGTATGAATGAGGAAGCGCAACTTTCTCCCGTTTCGCATGACAAAAACGTATAGAAGGGGAAGGTGTGCGAAAGAATTGAAAAAGGAAAAAAAATATTTTATAACAAATAAAGGGGAGAGAGAACCTAAGAAACAAATACAGTTACACCTGCGTTCAGTGGAGCTCGCTGCCAGTGATGGACACAGGAGCTGACCATACAGATTGGGCAGCAGAGAGGTTTCTCTGCAGGCAGGAGCGTTTCTCCCTTTTTCCGACAGGAGCTTGGCATTAAAGCTATTCCAGGGGGTGGCTTTCTCCCTTTTTCCGACAGGAGCTTGGCATTAAAACTATTCCAGGGGGTGGAATTCCAGGGTGGTGTCTACCAGGACATGGGCTGACACTGGCCCCATGCTACCACAGCAGCAACCTCCTCCAAGCAAGAAGATGAGCATCTCTAGATCTGCCCAGTCTGAACCGTGACATCATTTGTTAAAATAAGAAATCAGGATGTGCTTGGTATGCATACTTTAGGGAATCAGTTCTGGCTGACTAGGTAAATATTCATTGGCAACAGCAAATGCCTGCCGTGGGAAATCCCCTGAAGAGTCCCTTAAAGATCAGTCGATTGTTGTTCTCCATTTAATTCAAATGCCTGACTATATCTATAAGTTTCTAACTTGGGTGGGAAACAATAAAACAAACACAGCCATGGGATTAAGAACAATCAAGGTGAGCTTGTCAAGACAGACGTCTGCAAGCCTGGCACAAAAGTGATGGCTTCTGCACAGTGTACAAATGCAACAGAAATATAATATAAGACCATATGCAAAAGCCAGAGACAGAACAGAGCGGAGCTGCCTCCCTGGAGCATTTAGGTACACTTGCCTGGGAGACTGACTTCAGGACTGATTGCAGATTTACAAAAATAAGTATTGGAACAGAAATGTTCCACACTGGGCATCCACTTAAACTTTTGAAGGCTCACCTATGAAAGCATTTCAAAGGACACAGAAAAGGAAAAGAAAGTGTTTTCGTCATATAGAAGTAACACAGTTCAGACTGACTCTTCCCTAAACTTTCCCCATCTCTTTCCGTGGACATGGGGCTTCAAGTGGAGGTAGATTTTGCGTCAGGAATGTTCTCTGCTTTCTCTGTGGGAAGCCAAATGTGTTTGGGAAGATCATAATTTTCTTGGGGGCAGGTGAGAATTGGAGACCCTCCGCAGCAGCAGAGGAGACCCAGGTTGTGCCCAGGCAGCTGGTAGGACTAAAGCTGGGCAGAAGCGATGCTGTGCCTGGGAGGTGGTGGACAAATCCTGATGCTCAGCTGCCCAAAAGGGCAGGAGCTGTGGGGAAAGGGCAGGAAGAGAAGAGGGCAGGGTGTTAAAGCACAGCTGATAGGGAAGAAGCAAGGTGAGAAATGGCTGCAGGGGGAGCAGGTGTAGGTTAGGGCTTGGAGGGAGGAGGGTCAGGCAGGGTGGGGTTGGTTTGGAGGTGAGAAGGCAAGCAGTCTGGGTGGGAAACCCTGGAGCTCGCTCCTGGGTGGACACGGGCTGCTGGGGGCAGCTCACCCCATTGCCCCAGCCCTTGGCTCAGTGTTGGACCTGGCTGAGGATCAAGGGAACCCTGGCTGGGGAAGTGAACCAGCTGCACCCGGATAGCATGGCCTCACGGTCCTGCTTGCTTGCAGAGTGTAACTCTTAGGAAAGCACTGCATATTTCTCTTTCTTAAAGCCCTATGGGATGAGAATTAAATCACCTGGACTTTACAGATAGGTTAAACTGGGTTTTTCCTATAGTATCCAGCAGGTGTAACTCCCTTGGGAAACTCCTGCATAGATTTGCCCCTCCAGAGTAATCAAACATGCCGGATTCTTTCCAGCAAAATCTCTGCACAGCTCCCTGCTATCGGCACATTTCCTGTTTACATGTTTTTACTGAGTACACAAAACACTGGGCAGCATGGCCAGCTGCTTGTCCTTTAACCAGATAAAACCGTAACTCCTTGGGTTTCAGCGAAACAATGGGATGCAGGGCTTTGACCTGGATTTAGGCCTGTGCAGCCGTGCTCCTTCTGAGCGATCCAGACCTCCTCCAGGGCCTGTTTGTCCAGTAAGTCTGTATGTTTGGGGTTCGGTTGTTTTTTTCACAAAAAAGACAGGCACAACACCAGCTTCACGCCTTCTGCTCCGATTCCAATATTAGTGCATTTTACTGCTATTCGTGGCCTTGGTCACCCACCCACAGAGTTACGTTGTTTGAACAGAAGTTTTGCAGCTGTCAAAAATGCAAATACTTAATGGGACATCACATAGTAGCAGTACCTAATTTACTTATTTCTGCTACTATACCGAAACAATCAATATTTGGTTTACTGCTTACATAAACAACGGCGATACTACAGTCTATCATGTAATACTTGTTTGCTTTTTTTTATTTTAGCTGTGGATTTCTGTTACTGCTCCTTCATATCCTGAGAGCTGGTAAGTTCAGAGCACTTCAGTTAAAAATGAAGCTACCCTCCCTTAATGTGTTTGGCCAAATACACAGAGTATTTGTAATATGTACAAAATAAACAACTGCATGTTTCCAGCAAGACACTTAAGAATTCCTCAGTTTGACATGCATCAGGGAAAGAAGAAAATATCAGTTTCAATAAGCTTCAGTACAGAGAATAGCAAAGGACCTTATGGATGCTCTTGCTTAGATTGCTCTGCTTGCTTTACAGACATCCTTGCGTATTTACCTCTGCTAACAAAAGACCTTAGAAGTGGGGTAATAAGGGCTGTTGATAAGCAGATCTTACATGCCTGCATAAAGTCCATACTCATATTACGACTAGAATTATCCATGACTGTATCAAGTACCCAATATTAGTCTTTTACTACTGTTCCAAAAATCCCTTTCAAAACAAAGGTAAGGTTAAAGGACGTCACTTGGTGATATTTAAATGTTGTCAGAGTTGTCTCTCCTCTGCTCTTGCTTAATCTCTAAGAAGGACCTCAACAAAGTCGTCAAGGAAAGTCCCCCCATCCCCAGATCAGGACAAACTATACCAGATCCAGTTTCAATAGATGCCAGCTGGCCTGCTCCTAAATAACGCCAGCAATGGAGGTGCCCCTGTCTTCCTAGGCAATGCTTTCCAGAGCATCACTTCTCCTGCTGCTATGAGGGAGGGGTTTCCCAAAGCCTGAGCTGCATCATCCTCGTTGCAGTTCAAGCCCCTTACTTCTTGTCCCACCCAGCAGAGGATAACGGGCCTGGAGAACATACTGCCTTCCTCCCTGCAAGTACTGCGTTTGCTGCAGTGGTATTTTTAAGCCAGGGTGCCCGACTCGGATGTGTAGATGAGCTATGCAGGTGTCCATGGGGCTGGGAATGCTTAGACCAGCTGGTCCTCAGAGAAAGAAATAAGCAAAAGGCTTTATGTTGTAAAAGGTCCCTTTGGAAATTGTACAGACAACCAGATGTGGAGAGAACTAGCCACTGGCAAGTCAGGAGGTAGGAATGGCTACGAAGCGAGCACACTCACCTGCCTGTTACTAATACTGGAGTCCACATGTGGTAGAATATACTTGAAAAGAATGATATTTTTTTTCCACATAACCTCCCTTTTCTCTCTCTCTCTTTTAATCTTGTAGTTATTGCACTGGAGGAGAAGATCATCATCAGTAAACTCGGAGACAACGCTACACTGAGTTGCATTTATCGAGAAAGAGAATTGCACTTAAAAAATCTACGGGTATATTGGCAAATAGCTGATGATCAAGAAGAGTGTTCAGTTGTACATGCACTGATCTCTGGTCAAGACAACGAAAGTGAACAGTGTATTCACTTTAAAAACAGGACTCAGTTATTCTGGGATAGACTGGAAAATGGCAACTTTTCTCTGCTACTACTAAATGTCAGCCAGAGCGATGAACATACGTACCAGTGTGTAGTACTGCAGACAAATGAATATACCAAAGTGATTCACCAGGCACAAGTGGTTCTCAGTTTAGCAGGTAAGAACTTGTAACACTTGCACATATTTGCGCAAATTCTCCTTCCAGCTTTTCAAATTTGTGCCATTTCAGTATTACATGTAAGCATACCCTTAACTTTGAAACATACTTCAGCCCTTTGCTGAAATGAAATCTGCTTAATTTAAGTGTTACAGGTAAGGAATCGGTAACTGGGAGAATACCCGTAACAGCTATTTGTCCAGCGTAGGCTTTTTTTCTTCTCCGTTTTCATTAATCTCAGGGCTCTTGCCTGTGACTGGGTGACAGCAGCTTAAGAAGTTGCTTTCTTCCTTCGAGTTTGGCCTCAGCCTTCTGCCCTTCCAGTAATTCCCTCAGCTCTCTGGCTTACACGCCAAACCTGCAGGTGTTTCCCTTTCAAGTCATGAGGGTCGTGCGAAACCCAGAACTTCCGCTTCAAGAGCCCACATCAAAATTTTGTCTTTTCAATACGTTTCAACTTGTCGATGACTATTTCTATTTCTCTTGCCTCTCCAGCTAGTTATAGCCAACCAGTACTCATTGGACCGATAAGAAACAGTAGCAGCACTGAAGAGGAGATGACTTTCAGCTGCAGGTCCAGCAATGGATACCCAAAGCCCAATGTTTACTGGATAAATAAAACAGACAACAGCCACCTGCCTCCATCAGAGCTCAAGATCACCTCTGACACTGATGGCACTTACAACGTTTTTAGCACGCTGAAGGTTAAAGCCACTTCTAACATGCAAATAGAGTGCTCCGTAGAAAATAAAATACTGCGGGAAAACCTGTCAGCCAACTGTAAGTCCCTTCATGATCCTTCATGTTTTCTAGGTAGCAGATATATCAACCAGCGTGTCTCTGTAGATACGCATGAATGAGGGGCACACGTTAATTCAGTTGTTTCCCAAAAGCGCGGAGAAGAGGGCAGTTTTTGTTTCAAGCTAGTTATGCTTAGCCATGGACTTTATGTTTACTTCTGACTTCCTCCACACTGAAGTGAACACCCTATCAAGCGCATTATGGCCAGCAGCACTGAGAAGCTCTTGTGTCTGAGGCAGTCACTGGGCTTTGTCACCCTTTGGTTCCTTGGGTACAGCTATAGTAGCAATAGTGAATTTCATGATTTCCAAACAGCTGTGTAGAGAAGCTATCTGGAGTGGGAGAGCTTATCTGGAGGTGGCTGTTCAGCCTCACTGTTGCTCCTGGTCCTGCCTCCCACCACACCGTTCTCTCGCGGGTTTCTGCACCCCGGTACGAGGAGGTTTGGTTGTTTGTGTAACTGTAGCTGGATTCCCACAGCTAATTTACCTGAATGCACCAAGGAATCGCATACTCTGGACTTAATGACACTGATCTCACAAACATAGCCAGGGGTTATACATTGAACTATTTCCAGGAACAAAACTGTGTGCACAAGCAAAAATTACACAGTAGAGTGTTTGTATGATAGCACATATCTTGCTGTCATCCCAAATTAAAGGAAAACTAAGCACCCTTGTCATTAGTTTCCTAATGGCATTCTGTCATATTGTATTCTGGAGGAAAAGACCTCCATCTTCCTATTTTTTGTTGGTTTCTAAAAGCACCACCACGCTTGAAAGAGTAAGAGACGTGATTTGAAACCTTCAGTTTGCAGCAATCAGTGGAAATTTGTCACTAACTTTAGGGAAACATATTTTCACCCACTTTTCTGAATACCATCAGATTTACATTATAGATGCTCTATAGATTTATTTTCAACTGAGTCTAGACACAAGCTCAAATGTACAATCTTCCAAGGCTGGCAGGAAAGAAGAACAAAAGGGAAGAAAGAGGGATGCGTGCTGTATGATCACAGGAAGGAATAAACTGGCATTGTATTATTAAACAGTGTAAGCTGGAGATGTGCCTTGCTCAGAAGAAATACCACCAGAATCACAGCGATAGGAATAGCACAACTATTTAGTCCTTCAGAATCTTCTTGTGCATGTAAAACGTGGTCAAATATTTGCCTGGTATGAAATGTGAAAGTTTACAGCTTATTACACCCCTGTTCTATTTCATTCTAGACACACAGCAGAAGCAAAGCAGTGGTTCTAGCACAGAAAGTCAGAAAAACCTGGAAAAAAGTGGACGAGGTGCTCAAGCGTCTGCCATCGTTTCCATTGTCATTCTGATAGGTGTTCTACTAGCTGTTTTAACCTGCTGGCTGTGGAGACGGAGGTCCTCTAGACTAGTGTCCTACACAGGTAATGAGGCTTTTCATTTGCTGAAGAATTCTTTTTCATTTGCCAAAATATTTAATGTCACTCAGCATGCTGCTAGAAGGTACGCGTAAATTCTCTGCACGCACCAGCAGGAAATCATACTGTTATCCTGGGGTTCCCTGGGGAGGACATATAGTGCCCCAGAATGTGTTATTCTATATGGTTTTCTGCTAATACATCTGAGCCTCACAGGAGTTAACTGCTGGGTGGGGGAGTAACTCAGGCCACAGTTTCTGAGCTGTGATCCCTACAGGCTGTTTCTGGACAAACGGAGGGGATGCTCCTCCATGGAACAAGACTGGGGTCAGTAGCGCTCTCTGCAGCAGAAATCAGAGGATTGATTTTACCCTAAGAGCTTCAGAATCGCTGGCTGGGCACTTAAGGCTTCAAAATTCCACTGGCATCAAGCAGCTTTCTACAAGTTAGAAATAAAGCATGTCTCACTGTCACTTCACGTTATACACGCATACCCTTGTATTGCTTTGTTTGCCCTCGTGCGGGACTCTTCAGTGCTTAGCAAGACAGGACAAAAGGTAGCTGTAAAGGACATCCTGTGAACGAGACTCAGCCTGCTGATGTAGCTTAGTACTTCTATAAGCCACTTTGCAGGTATACAATAGCTAACATCTAAGAAAAGCGAGCAGGGGCAACCACAATTTTCATGGACAAGGACAAACCACATTTTCAATCCATGCCCTCTTCCTCATGGCTAACAAGCCCAGGTGCTTCAGAAGAGAGCAGGAGAAAGCAGGGTGGTGATCTTGCCAGCATCTGCAGCAGCTGCACTAGGAGCCACGTCCTTCCTTCAGACACAACCCAAGACTCTGTCCCAAAACACGAAGCAGGGCTGTAGCTTCAAGCCCAAAATCTATCTGTGCTGAAACGGTGACCTGGACTGTAAGCAAACAGAGTATGGACTGCATTTTGTGGTCCAAGGAGCATTTAACGTATTGAACCCTCAACTTTGGTGGATGTTGCTTAATATTAATCCTATTTGGCTGAAGACTGCAGTTATTTATCCTTCATGCTTAAAACAGTGCATTTGTTTCAACAGATGTCCAACCAGAGGAAGACAAAGGAGGACTCAACTGTAAGTATTAAAAATATGTTACTGTATTTGTCTCAAAAGTGACTTACCTTCATAGCTTCAGTACTCAAGTTCAGCACAAAGCCTTTGGATTAGGCTCGCTGGATGTTACAAACTCAAGCACATAAAGCGGTAGCCCTACTTCTTTTCTCAGCCCTTTCCTTGAGCTCTGTAAGGCGTCGCCAAAGGCAGCCCGAGAGCCTGGGTTCCCAGAAGTTCCTTCGATAGTTCAGGCCAAAGAACACGACGAATCCACAGGGGACAGAGGATACAGGCTGAAGCCACCCTCCCCTCCTGTTCTACAGCTGTGCTGCAGCTGCTGTTGCCATCAAGACAGGTGGATTATGCTACAAGGCAGGCAGAGCCAAACTTGGAAAGTCTGTTTTAAATGCTGATTTTTCAAGTCTGGGCAACACTGACCATTTTTCACTTCATATCACATCAGTGCCCGTCACCAAGTAGTTGTTCTCTGCCTTTTTAGGCACCATGTCCTAGAAGGTCTTTAGCTGGGATACAGGAACATCATATGCCTCATGTCTATGAACCTGAGCCTATATACACCCAAGTTAAAAAGTACAAAGCGCTCTCCTTTCCTAGAGGAAAAAAAAAAATGCAGTTCAGACCTTCAACATGTTCGTATTTTTTATAAGCAAGATTGCAATATTGCAGGCCACCTAGTTTACAAATTCATTTATCATTTACAGTGGGGGGAAAAATAAAAACAGAGCAAAAAAATCCAAGACAAATTTGGAAAAACAAACTCAGCCCAGGCGACTTGCGCGAGTACAGAGAGGATGAAATACCTGCCTCATTTATATCTCATTTGGTAATTTCTACTGAAGCAAATGACCGTTGCCTGGTTGTCTCTGCAGAACAGGCAGAAAATACTGTGGCTGCACCGAAACCTTAATAGTGAAAGCATCATTTGCCCTAGCAGATGCTGTGAATGTACCCAATTCATAATATCAAGCAGAAGCAAAATAACCCTTAAAAAACTTTTTCTAGAACTTCTTTGGTGTCACACAAACTAGGTTAATGGTCAGTTATTTTCCAGACCCATCACGTAACCCCAGCCTGATCCACAACATTTGTGCTTGGTAAACAACAAGCGGGCGTTACATGGTCTCCTGTAGAGGATAATGTAGAAAGAGGGATGGATTTTCTCAAGAGAGAGACATTTTCTCCTTCCGTTCCTGTGAGCTGCATTAATCTAACATAAGCAGTTCATTTAAGATCAACTTTTTCCTCTCTGGACTTACTTATACTAGGCCCTATTTTATTAGATCCCTGGACATAGCCCATAAACGGAAAAGCCTCTGTGACATGAATAGGAGTAAATATTTCTCTTCTATTGAAGACTGCTGTAGCACAATTTGTTTATTAACAACAAAACAAAGACACTTGCCTTCCAGAAACTATCTTTTCCTTGGCACATCTCCAAACCATGTGTGGAAAGGGCGGTGGGACAGCAGCTTTGGTGCTATCAGAAGCTGTCCCACCTCTGAGGGCCATTTTCTTCCACCAGAGCCACGCAAGGCATGGAAGGCAGGATCTTTTAGGCATCCCCATTTCAGGGCAACTTGGACCAATACCAGAGAAATTAGAACGATCTAGGAATGTGACCTCTGGTGAAAGATTAGTTATGTTTGTTTAGGCTGGAGACAGCAAGGCTGATTAAGGCACAATAACAACCCTATTGAGAGAGTCCTTAAGAAGGATGAGACAAGTTATTTATTGTCCTAACCCAGAGGACACAGCACGTGAGGCACTACAGGCTTAAACAAAGGAGCTTTAAGCTACATGTTAGGAAAAAAGGCCCTTCTAAGAGTAAGGGTAGTTGAGCACCAAGGCAGAGAGTTTGTGCAGGCTGTCAAGTTTCTATCAGTCCAGGTTTGTTGCTGTTCTGTTTTATTCTTAACAAAAGAGGAAACCAGTATCTGTCAGGAATTATTTAGAAATAGCCGGTACTGCCGCGGGGCAAAAAGACAGGCTCTTGGAGAAATTCTAGCTTAATTCAATGATTATTTGAGATTTTCAAGCAAGTTGTGCATGGTAGATGGGGAATAAGGTACTGTGCAGGTCGCACCCCCAGGGACACTCTGCCACGGCATTTTGCTTTTCAATGCTGATGTAAATGTGTTTCTGTTTCTATGGGTTTCACTTCATAAAGGTGGTGAGAGTGTTTCATGGGGGGGTGGGAATCTTGAATGCTGCAAAACCAAAAAGAGCCAAAGACTAGCTTTGGTGTTACAAAGAAAAGTTGTAGAGAGTGGGAAAGGCAGGTTGTGAAGAATAACTTCATGACAGTGGGGTTAGTCTCTCCAGGCAACCATTACAGTCAGTGGGGCAGGATGATCCACTGAGGAGAAATTCAGAGCTGGAGTAATTCTGAATTGCTGTCTGGAGGGATCCCTTCACTGCCTGTAGAGGAGCCTCAGGAATCTGCTTTCCCTTGGCCACAGAAAAGTTTTGTGCATCTTGTTCTCTGAAGTAGCTTAAAACAAACCAGAGGCGACACTGACATCCCTTCATGAGGGAGGGGGATGTTAGCAGGAGGGCACTTTTTGCATTTGCAGAAGGAGACGAGGCATTTTCAGTCTGTGGCACAGGGTCAGAGGGCCCCCAGCATCTCTAGTATTGAGGCAGGGCTTCAACCCCAGCCAATTCTCTCTCAGCAGCATGAATGCACCTTTTCCACAGCTTTGCAGCATGTTCCACTGATTACACAGGAAAAACAACCATAGGACATTATTTCTGGGGGATTTTTTTCTATTTTTTTTTTTTTTCTAAAAAGATGTTTTGTTTTTACAGCACCTGTCTAAGTGGAAAGCCTGCCAACAATTTGGGCAGCTATGGAGATGTGTCAAGAGAAGCATCACCCCCCCTCTCTCAGTGGCAGCATTGCTTGTAATACAAGTGACAGATTTCTGCAGAGAGATGGCAAAAAAAAAAAGCTTCTCCAACACAAAAGACAGCAAAATCCACTGGATTTCTGTTCCAGCCACTGGCCGTGTCCACACAACGGTTGTGTCACCACACCGGCTATCACTTTGGACAGTCCTCTGTGATAGTCTGTCAATGTTTTGAGCTCCTGCACTGGGGAAAGCCTGGGACTTAGCTACCCCATGGCAGAGCGCTGAAAGCTGCCAAGTGCCCAGTCTCTCGTCATCACCATCAGGGACTTTGTCAGCAGCGGAAGCCATCGCGTTTCAGAAGCATGGGAAGTTCTTGCTGCTTCTCCTTACCCTGACAATGACTACTGAAGGTGAAGAACAGCAGCAAAAAAAAAAAAAAAACAAAACCAAAAAAAACCAAAAAACACACCCACAACAAACAACCACCCAAAGAAAAATTAAGAATTCCTCGCAAAGTGAGATTTGTGACCTTTTCCACTTTTCTCTCTCTGTAGTACATCCTTTCCTTTTCTGGTTTCATCAGCTGCATGTTATTGTGTACAGAACAAGGTAGAACATTTTGACTCAGTCCTCCAAAAATAGGAGTTGCTACGACAGGGTTAAGCACTGAATGTGCCAACATAAAGGAACATGATTTCTTTAAATGCACTTGATATCAACGTTTTGTTTTTTACCTAATATTCCACCGAAAAAGGGGATTTCCACTTTTCACAGAAGCCAGTACATACTGTGTGAAAGAACTGGCTGTGGAAATCTGACCGATTGAAAATAGCAGTCTCTGCTGTGTTAATGTCGGGTTACCTGGACTTACCCTTTTCGAGATGGAACAAAAACTGTGGTTGAGTTCTGCTTGATTCAGCTGGTCTTTATTTAAGCACTCCCCTGCGACTTCCAGGGAGGATTTTAAACTGAACATCTCCTTGTGTCCCATCCCTCCACTCAAAGAAAAACCAAAAAAGTGCAGACTATATCACTGTGTTGTCCATGGATGTCCAGAAAGCCAAGAACTGCAGTTTCCTTGTGCCAGTGCTGACTCCGACCCTAAGTCAGCCAAAAGCAACTGGTTGAAAATAGCAAAGCAGTAAACTTTGCTGATGGGTATGAGGCTTTGAAGGAGGAGGAATCTGTACTAGCTCTCCTGCCTAAGAGGGGCAGTTTTCCCCATCTTGTCATGGGCGGGGTGGAGATAATGACTTTAAACTGAGCCCTAGAAACAAATGGCATCTCCTGTACCAGTTGCTAGACTAAAATCCTACCATTTGGGGGATTAAGTCTCAGCCTTGTTTGTCCTAGCTCTGCATAGGGAAGGCACTCCACTGTCAACTGTGAGATAGGACATGGATTTTTCTTATCAACATCAGCTTTCAGATCCCTGCCAAGTGAAAATACATTTTGTTGTCCTGTTCTCCTATCACACAGAATCCAGAACCATTTGGCAATTGCACAGTTAGCTTTTATTGAAGCAGTACCCCTAAGGAGGCTCAGAGTTGGGCAGCTGTGCACTGCCACCGTACCAGTATCTTGTGGGAGGGCTGCACAGGCTTGGCCTCCATGGCATTTAAGAGAAGGGGCAGTTTAGATCTCACTTGATGCAATCTAGGCTTACTTGCCAATTTGAACAGGATAGGGAAATTTAAAAAAAAAGAAAAGCCAAGCTGCAACTAAATAATTAAGCTCGTATCTCCTCTTTAGATTGTAAGTAACTGTGTATAATTGTGGTTTTTTCAAGATATTTTCTCTATTAATGTCAAAAAAGTATAGCGCGTATTTGCTAGTCTTGCATGGTATCTGTGAAGAATACTGTTTTATTTATTAATTTCACTTTTGTCCTCTGTTGCCTTCCAATCTACAACTGCAGCATACCCTATCAGGTAGGGCATTTAGCTCACAGCATTTGTCAGATAAGTTTACTGGGGTACCATAAGTTCATGTAAACGTCAGCCTTTCCTTGACTTCTCTCATGTCTGTTAATCTAGGTGTTAGATATTTTCTGAGTCCATATCTAGTCTCCAGTGAACCCTAAAGCGAATTTGCTTGAAGAAAGCGTGCAAGCTCTCAGACGCTTTAAAAATGTGAACAACATCTGTGCGGATGTGTAGGGTAACCATTTCCTAGTTGTTCAGTTAGAAGTCTGCAGACATTTCCTTGCTATCTATCACATAAAGTTGTTTTGCGCAGCCTCTTCGGTGCTGCCGTAACTGACAGAAGCCTTTTCTAAAAACAGTTTTCCACCTTTATATTCTGCAACTGCAAGAAGGTAGAACAGCTGAGAGTTGTAGGTGACCTAACAGCTGCTTCGCAACATGCTGTTAAGCTAGTTTAAACTGGTTGGATTTTCTTACTTCTGGGCTACTACATGGTGCATGCTGAATACAGTTAAACGCAACAGCCTACTTCTTGCAAAATCCATACCTTCAATTGGTTTAGGTTTCCAGCTATTTTTGGAGGCAAGTAAATCCTAGATGACAGTTGGTGGTTAGCATTCAAAGGACTTCGGAATTTTCTAATAACAGAGTTTTTGTCATCATGTACCATGTTTATATTTTAAATAAAAATCTGTTTGTTATTCCGGTTGTTTGACTAAGTCTATCAGCACATAAAGACAAGTCACTCCAAACTATTGCCCCCAACCAAAGTGGCAGTTTTACTTTCACCCACATCCCTCAGGGCATATTGAGCGCTCCCTTTCCAAAGCCCTCAGACGAGGAGAGACCAATGCAACACAGACTTGACAAGTTTTGCTCTATTTTGGCTCGCACAACAAAATACCTTGAACAAACTCAATGAAAGCCACGCGGTAGCCTGAAGGCAGCGCTAAGCCTAGGCTGATGCATCCTTTCCTCACCCAACTTAGCAACCCCTAGCAGAGCAAAGGTACAACGCACCCTCCTGCTTCCAGAACTGAAACCGGCTCATTGCACTGTCCCAGGGCTGTGCTGCACTTGGGCACTGGCACCCCTCTTATTTCCTCTCGTTAAAGACAGTGGCTCACATGAACTGCATGTCCCAAGCAACTTAAACACATGCGCAGGAAAGCACCGCTCAATACAGCTTTGTGGGAAGACTCTAAGAAATGGACTCACTTTCACAGAAAAGCGAAAGGCTTTCGTTGTGGCATGGCTGGTAAACCACAGATGGAAAGTCCCGAGAGAGAACATGTGTCACTACTTAGTGGTCTGAATCCATCTGTCCTGTAGTCAAATTCATTATTTAAATTTTTTCACCTGTGAGAGCCGAAATATCTCTTTTGCTCAAAAATGCATTCCCTTCTTCCTCTTCCACAACCCTGACTCCAAACACTTTTCTTGACAGCCCCTTGTGCTATGTCAAAGAAACTTTATTAGTTGTGTTTCCACATTGCAAAGTGAATCCTTTTCACATTTGTAGCAAACATACACAAAAGTTCACATTACCCCATGAGGGTAGTATCTCTAACCTCTCTCTTTTCCAGGGCAAGAGAAACTGCTCTAAAGGATAATTGAGTACATCCCAATTCCACAGGGAGGTGACCTGCGCATACACCATAGAAGTTAGTTAGGCTCTTGGGACTCTTCCTCTCAGCCTGTGATGTGGCATTAGGACCTTCACCACATTCATTGGACAATATGGGATGAAATCATTGTAAGCTGGTCCCCATCTGAGGACTATAAAAGGCACCCCATGTGTTCCTTGAGGTGATCTCCTCTGCATCTGGCAGCCCAGGGAATTACGGGCCACAGACCAGTTGCCTCTGCCTCATTCATCTTTCAAGACATGCTTATGTGACAATGTCTCAATTTGTACAATGACCTTCCAACACAAGAAAAATGCTTCCAACACTTCATGTATTATCAACACGCTAATAAGCCTAAAGAGCACATCCGAACCAATGTCCCACGCTGCAAAATGCAAGTCCTTGGGAACTACTCATGACCTTACCGTTAAATGCAAACTGAAGTACTTTGTTAGGAAAGAGCCTGTCTCCCACTTTAGCCTGGCACAGAAAATTGCTGTGTAGAGATAGATGCTTTTATATCAACAGAGACTTAGGCTGACCTTCCAACTTGCCAAAAATAGGTCCCAACAGTTTAGTAATAAAACACTAATTCATTTTCCTGCAATTTCAAGAAGTGCTGCTTGGGGCCATTCTATAATTGGAAAACTTGGACACAGAAGTCACACACTCGGGGTCATGCAAGGCTGTAGCTGATTTGGTGCTTGAACTCGGGTCTCCAGCATGCAGAGGCCTTCCCTCTTTCCTTTGACTTGCTGTACTGGAACATCTACTTCTTTGCAGCATTCACCCCAGTAGACATCATAGGTCAGCAGAAGCTATTTGCTTTTTTTTTTTTTTTTTAACAGAATTGCTTATAGGGTTGCCAGACTGCACTTTCATATCTATTGCACAAAAAACAGTCTGCCCTTAAAAAATTGGAAAGACGAAAAATATGACAAAAATGTCTTTTAGTTGAGACCTGAAAACTTTCAAGAATGTGTCAGTAAGAAGCAACACTAATGTGGACGTAATGTGGACAGCAGGCAAGTGCTAACATTTCCTTCTTAATTTCTTCCACCAGGAGATCTATGCGGTCACGTGACATCCCTCTTACGAGGCCGAGTATGTAGTTTTGAAACAAAATCAGGTTTGCTTGCAAAAGCTTCTTTTCCACAGCATCATGCTGGACTAGAGGCAATTCTATTCGTCTCCATCTCTAACAGTCAGACTTACTGTTATTATTTTACCTAACTTCTGAAGTACATCACTACTGCAAGTCACAGCAGCTAAAAAGACATCAAGGGATAAGGGTGTAAAATGTCAGAACTATTGCCCAAGCACTGTAGCTGCTTTTCTAACACAAGGCAAACATGAAGTACATTTATTGGAAATCTTATTAACCAGCTCAGATCAGTTTTGATAAGCCACCAGTGACATTAAACTCTGTGTCAGCAAAGTACCAGAAATCCTATCATAAACCTGGTCTTTTAAAGCCCATTCTTTGGTTTCCCGTATGTACGGTCATATTTCCACATCTCTCTGGCACTATCTGCAGCTCAGAGGGTGGGTCTCTTATTTAATACACATCACTGAATTCTCTTACCAGAATCATGAGAAAAATCCAGCCCTGTGTTGGTTCTTGATCTACTGAACCAGGCAACAGGGCTGGCCAGATAATGACCATCCTTTCAAGGGACATTCATTGACTGTTTCTACACAGGGCAAGGCAGGGAGCCAGCACCCCAGCGAGGTCTCTTGGCACCAGCTTACATGAGAAGCGTGCCCAGAAGCTGAAGGACTGGACAAGCAGAGGAAGTGGCTGTGGAGACAGGCAAGTCTCCAGGGAGCCCCATACAGGGTGAGCCCCTGTGCCAGGTCTCTGCTCAGCAGGGGGACACCCCATCAGGAGTCCTGGCACATCAGGGCACAGCTGAGCTCTGAGAAATAAGGGCCTTTGAGCAGGAAAAAGCAATATAATAAATTTAAAGAACCCCAAACTCTACACATCTGTCCTGTTTAACTTGAGATTATTTTGGTTTTTTATTTAAAGTTTAATTTTTAATGACTACAGTGAGGTATTTCACATGGAACAGTTTGATCCAGCTGAAAATAAGAACAAGAAAGAAAAGGAAAAAAAAATCTTTTAAGCTGCTTTATCCCAGTAACACTTCACTAGTCCTCTGGAGATGAATTTTTGCATGGGAAAAGATTTTTTTTTTCCCTTTTTCCCCCCCCTTTTTTTTAAAAAAAAAATTAGATAAGAGCAGCTCCTATTAACAAGCATATGCTCTAGCTGGCTAGAATTATCAACCACAAAACTCACCAGGCACGCACACAGAGAGCCAGTACCTTGCGTTAGTGTTTCTGGCAATGCTGTGATTGCTGACAGGCTTCACACAACATGTCTTAGCTTCACTTCTGAGCAATTCCTACTGCGTCACAACATATCTGGATCAAAAATTATTTCTAAACAAACAAACAAAGTCAAACAAACAGTTCCTCAGAAACAGAAAACTTGGCAAAATAAAAATTTGCCATCTGCCAATTTCTGCAGCTGCATTTACTGCATCGGTAGGCTTTTGAGTCTTGGGAAGCAGTAGGAGGTATTCTACAAGTCAATTACCTCTGCTGGCAAGAACCAGTTTTTGCATTAAAACTGGTTTTAATGTCCACAGGTCACAGGTGCTCGGGCTTGAGCACCCTGCAGCCACGTGGGATCCCAGGCATGGAGGTGTGCCCCTGCCTATGTACTTTTCGGAGGCCTTCGGGGTGGGGTTGGAGGGTAGGGGAGGAAAAGATTTTTGTTTTGTTTTCGTCTCTAAGCAGTGCTGCTCCAGACAGGTAGGAGGAAACCACCAAATTCCTGCACCTAGGCAGAAGCCAGGCTGGAAGTTTGCTTTGAAGCTGGAAATGGACCCTAACCCCTTCCTGTGAAGATCTGGCTTTACAGCCCAGCGCTCTTGTACATCACTCGCTATATGTTTTACAAAACATGCTATGATCTTAATCGTTGTACACCCAGATGCCAGGACAGGATAGAGTGCTCAGCCTGGAGATAAATAATTGTATAATACATCTCTGCCAGCTGGACACTGCTTACAAGCAGTTGGTGTAATTGCACAGAGTTGACCACGAAGGAGCAGTGTACCAAAGCATATTTGAACAGAAATAAAGTGCAACGGAGCAACATGCCAAATACAGGGCAGATTTTGCAAGGAGATAAATGAGAAAGCGTGTGGATCCTGCAACCAATGCCTATCTTTGTTTGAGCAGCAGGACTGCCACAGACTGAATACAAACACAATCCCAACGTCACTGGTTTAATTCAGGCTATTTAGTTTTCAGGAAGGAAAGTATTTCACCCCAACGTATCGAAACTAGCATCACTGTTTACTGCCAAGACAGCACGTACTTGGTTTTGCCCTCTTGAGGTGCTGCTCCCTGAAGGTTGGCGGAACACCAGCAACTTAATTACACAGCTAGTTACGAGAGCCTGCCTGAACTTTCACACTAGGAAAAAATGTGCTTCCTCTCATGAAATTTAGCTAAAAAAAAAAAAAAAATCAATACTTTGTTTCTAGGTGAGGGCCAGGGAGAAACCCAGAGAGTTATCTCTGTATGCTTCCCCAGTCACAAAGTCTCCACTCGCACCGCCTGTTTTAGTCACAGCCAGAGAGAGGTGTTGGGCTATAAGGGCCTTTGGACACTCACAGCATGGCAGCTGTTGCCAGACTAAACAATTTTCCTGCTATTAGACCAATTTCTCATAGGTCAGGGTAAAGGACTGCAAGATAGCATCCACAAAGTGGGCACTTTAATTGCTACTAACCATTTACAGAGTACAACCTTCCAGAAACAAAAGGCCCACTTCAAAAAAAAAAAAAGAAAAAAATCAAAGGAGTGGCTGGAGCCACAGTACTATATTCAGCAAAGCTCAAAACTCATCAAGATCAGAAACAGGAGCTCCTTTGCCGCCAGGACTAAAGCACCCTACAGAGGAGGGGAGCACTCCTGCCATGGCCACGGCCGCTGTGAGAGCAGGAGCTGCACTGGCTAAGGGGCTGAAT
>NW_009260835.1:11793-12476 GCF_000687185.1 Egretta garzetta | reverse complement strand
ACTTTTGACAAAAACAAAAAAAAAAAAAAAAAAAAAAAAAAAAAAAAAAAAAAAAGAAACAAAAGGCCCACTTCAAAAAAAAAAAAAGAAAAAATCACAGGAGTGGCTGGAGCCACAGTACTATATTCAGCAAAGCTCAAAACTCATCAAGATCAGAAACAGGAGCTCCTTTGCCGCCAGGACTAAAGCACCCTACAGAGGAGGGGAGCACTCCGGCCATGGCCACGGCCGCTGTGAGAGCAGGAGCTGCACTGGCTAAGGGGCTGAATGGGGACATTTTGTCACAGCACACACTAATAGTTCAGTCGAACCTGGAAGGCATCTCTCCTTTAGAGGTGTGAACCAAGCTGCCACAGGGATCAAAGGAAAAAAGATTCACACACCTTAAGAGAAGCATTATGATTCACCTAGCCCTGCCTTGCACAAGGGAAGCAAAGCTCGGGGCCATTCAAGCCGCTGGGGCTGTTGGAAGTTGTGCAAGACAGATGGCAGATAGGCCTTAAGGTTGGCATGCAGACATAGATCATGGGGCAGGGCAGAAAACAGATTTAGAAGAAAGCAGGCAGTCTTCCTGGAAAACAGCCTAAAACCTGAACCATAGGAATGTCCCAGGCAACTTTTGTTACATGGTAGAGAGTGGCAAACTGAACTCATGCACTTCATAGACCAGAAAATGAGGCCCT
>NW_009260835.1:9022-11782 GCF_000687185.1 Egretta garzetta | reverse complement strand
GTTGCATTCTTGGGTGCAACTATTTCATTGCTTGCATTTAGAAGTATGGGCATTAGGTTTGGCAAAACTCGCACAAGGTACCACACAGCATAATTAGTGTTGCATAAACCAAGTTTTAGGTTTGGGGTTTTTTTTCCTGTCAGATTTCATGGTTACCCTGCCATGCCTAAGTGAAAGAGCTGCTCCTATAATTAGCAGTAGTCTGACCAGCTGAATCTCTCAAAGGTTGCAGATAGTATTACTATGACTATGTGAACCTCCAAAGTATGTACCTGTCTTCCCTGATAGAGAACACAGGGTGGCCATTCAGTGCTCAGCTTATACAGTTAGCAGGGGCAGAAAGAAATCCAGTTACATCCCCAAATATTTTATGATAGTTGCAAACAAGCTGGTTGGAATGTGAAATACCTATCAGAAGGTGGGTGTGTTCCCCGTGCATTTCTAGATAGAGCAGAGCCCTCTCCCTACCATTACTGAGCCAGCCCCATGCACAGGACCAGACTCCTCACCACCAGGTTCAGCTTTCTGCTCCAAGTAGGCTTGTGAGCACTGTTTTGTCCAGCACAGGGTAGGACAGTATAACAGTGGGTGTAATAGTAGGGAAGAATCATAGAATACCAGGTTGGAAGGGACCTCAGTGATGATCTGGTCCAACCTTTCTTGGCAAAGGATGGTCTAGACGAGGTGGCCCAGCACCCTGTCCAGCTGAATCTTAGAAGTGTCTCTGTTTGGGAATCCACCACTGCCCTGGGGAGATTATTCCAATGGCTCATTGTTCTCACTGTGAAAATTTTTCACAATGAAGAAAAGAGAAAGAGTGGCTGAGAAAGAGATACACAGAGACTTGCACCCTTTGAAGTCTGCCAGAGTCCAGCGCAAAGAGATGAAATGCAACAGAATGCTTTTTCACTGAATTGCTTGGGGGGCTGCAGACATGGGGCAAGGCAGCACCAGGAAAGCTGGGAAGGGTCAATATACAGGTGGGGGGTGAGTCAAGCCCACGACGATAATTTGCTCACCACAGGGATCTGCCAAGCACCAACCCCTTGCTGCAGCAAGGGCAGGCATCCTTGCCCAGCTTACTCAGCCCCTCCCCTGCTCAGCTAGCCAGGCAGGCCAGCCCGTGCCACTTTGTCTAGTTTGGAGAAAAGGAGGCCGGGGGGCAACCTCATTGCTCTCTACAGCTTCCTGAGGAAAGGAAGTGGAGAGGGAGGTGCTGAGCTCTTCTCCCTGGGATCCAGTGACAGGGCATGTGGGAATGGTTCAAAGCTGTGCCAGGGAACAGGCTCCCCGGGGAAGCGGTTGTGGCACCGAGCCTGTCAGAGTTCAAGGAGCATTTGGGCAATGCTCTTAGTCATATGCTTTAGTTTACATAGCACTGTGAGGAGCAGGGAGTTGGATGTGATGATCCTTACGGGTCCCTTCCAACTTAAGCTATTGTGTGATTCTAGAGGAGTTTCAGACTTGGTATCAGGAAGCATTTCTTTACTGAGTGCTCAAACCCTGGAACAGGCTTCTTAGAGAGGTGGTCAATGCCTCAAGCCTGTCAGTGTTTAAGAGGCATCTGGACAATGCCCTTAATAACAGGCTTTGACATTTGGTCAGACCTGCATTGGTCAGGCAGTTGGACTGAATGGTTGTTGTAGGCCCATTCCAACTGAACTATTCCATTCTATGTCTCACTTGTGCTGGGAGGAAAGCAGAGATGCATAGAGCAACTTATGCTTTCAATGCCTCCCACTGCTTGCTGCTCTTCCCTAGGAAAGCCCAGAAACCTTGTGGCAAATACAATCACAAACTTGCTTGCAGTAAGAGCATGAATCCTCCCTAATGAGTGTCTGAGATCCTGAACACTTGGGCAGCCACCCACTTCAGAGTATTCTGAAGAGAGGGGAGAGACTTCAGAAAGGAACAAGCAGCTAACTGATCAGCCTGGAAGCTTTGTTGTATAAGGGCTCAGACTGAGAAAAGTAGCAAAACATCAGCTTAGCTCTCATTCCTTTCTCACAGTCAAGCTGAATTTTTGTTCCCATTTCTGCTTGCATGTTCAGGTCATTAGGCCTCAGCCATCTATGCATGTTTCTTGCCAAGTATCTCCTATTGCCAGAACTTAAAAAAAAAAAAACATTTCTCATCTTGGATAGCAATACTGCTGACCACTGTGTCTTCATTCGCAAATGAACATGCTTCTTCAATTTTTGCTACTCTATTGCACCATGAAGGGACCTCAGCAGTTGCTCAAATGGTTCAAAAGCCAGCACAAGCACTCATCGTTTCTTCACATCTCTGCGTCTGCCCTCATTCCAGGGCAAAGAGTCCTAGCAATATAACATGAATGAACCATGCTACCTCAAATGAGCAGAAACAAGTGAAAACAATCACAACTGGGAATGCTTCTCACAGGCTAGAAAGCTTGAGTCCACAGCCAAATCCAAAATGGCAATTAAAGTACACAGATCTCAAGTGCTCACCATCATCTATGAAAGGTCATGGAGAACAGGAGAGGTGCCTGAGGACTGGAAGATAGCCAATGTCAATCCAGTCTTCAAAAAGGGCAAGAAGAAGGACCCAGGGAACTACAGACCAGTTAGTGTCGCCTCCATCCCTGGAAAGGTGATGGAACAACTCATTCTGGGTGTCCTCTCCAAGCAAGTAGATGAAAAGAAGATCATCAGGAGTACCCAGCAAGGATTCACCAAGGGGAAATCATGCCTGACCAATCTGACAGCCTTCTATGATGGCATGACCGGCTGGGTAGAT
>NW_009260835.1:0-1355 GCF_000687185.1 Egretta garzetta | reverse complement strand
TTGGTTTGGGGTTTTTTTTTTTTTTTTTCTTTGTCATAAGCAGCAGCTTGCTGGAGAGGAAAAAAATACAGATTGAGGGGTTTCCCAGTTAAAACGTTTCGGCTCTGTAACTCTGTTCCCCTTCACTGGCTGCCAGCCAGCATGCACTTAGACTGCAAAATGAGAAGTGAGGCTAAGGCTACTGGTAAAACAAAAGGCAGCTTTCACAGCTTTCACCTGACACCCCAAAAGGCATCTCCAACTAATTTACTCAGTGAGTACAGTTTTGCCCCTATTTCTGCTCTTTATCTTTTTGCTTTTCTTTAGTCGTTGAACTGACACACCGACAGAGGCAACCGAAGAGAGAGTTTCGGTTTAGAGAAGTTCAGAGAACAAATGCTAGGCTAAAAATAATCATTCATATCTACTGCCTCCTGATGTCAGCTAAGTAAGAGAAAAGGCTTAGACAAGACGTTCTGCATACCAGTCACACCAAAAAAAACCAAACCCCATGTAACTTCTCAGGTTCTGAATGGTCACTGTTTACAAACAGAGTGCATAACAGCAGCTAAAGCCCCCTGCGCGAGGCAGGTAAGGAGTCCTGTTGTGCCGAGCAGCGCGCACACAATCGCAAAGTCAGTGCAGCACAAAACCCGAGGTCTCAGTGCTGTTTGGCCCGGGCAGCGTGCAGACAATCGCAAAGTCAGTGCAGCACAAAACCCGAGGTCTCAGTTTGCAGCCAGTGAAAAAAAGAAAGAGGGAAAGCAACTGCACAGGAGTATTTGCTCAAGTCGTGAGTCACCACGGTTTCTGTGGACTTTGAAAAAGAAGAGAACAAGATACCGTTGCACAAGTAGGTTTCAGAAAAACTTTGACTTTTGATGGAAGGTTTCTATTAGACGAATTTAAAAAAAAATAAACCCCACAACCACAGATGTACATAGCAGTCCATACCCCACCAAGGCAAGGCAGGGAGAGAGGAGGGTAGAAGAGAGCCACCTTGGAAAAGTACAAAGCAACCAGTGTTACGAAGCCCAGCTTCCCGTACCTCTGTGCAAACTTGGAATTCAGGCCGCTCAAGAGCCAGCTCATACCAGACAATTTTGCCTTTTTGAAGACTAAATTAACAGGAGTATTTCACCAGTTGGCTAAAACTGAATCACAAAAGAGCAGTGAAACCACATGGCTAAAGATTTCAGTTCTCATGAAATCAAAAGTCTTGCTGCTGTTTAACTTGACAATACAAGCATAAGCAATGTAAAGGCAGAGATCAGCACAGATTTTTTCCTTTTAGAGAAATTAATTAGTTATTTCTAGAAAGGGAGAGGAGGTGGTAGAAAATTTTTATCTCGAAGCCCTCATCCAGTAACGCAGGC
>NW_009260834.1:943673-1003159 GCF_000687185.1 Egretta garzetta | reverse complement strand
TTTGTTTTCATCTTGATGACGGTTATTTCCAGTTTTATAAATCTAACATAATACACTCTGTATCAATTTTGGTTTTCATTGTTTATTTTGGGCCACATTGATTATCCCCTCCAGTAATATTCAGGCCCTGCCATCTTCAGTGATGTTTGTTCTGTAAATGAGTTGTAGTACACACAAACAGTGAAAATATCTTGGCAAGTTTGATTACTCAGAATCAATTTAAATGATGCTTATGCTGTTACAAAATATCTGCAGTTTTCTGGAATAATGGACCCATAGGGACAGGCAGTGAATGAAACTAAAGGACAAAATATATACTGAGATAGACATATGGTTATTAGGCATAGTCTGTTCCTGCATTTAACTGAACTTTCTGGAACCTTATCAACTGTCTGTTCCTTTCTCCTTTTCTCAGCTTCTTTTTTTTTCACCTTCCTTTTACAATGCCTCTTACATCTTTTTGTGTGTATATCTCTTCAGTCAGATTTCTTTCTTATTCTTACCTTGGCAGCCTCTCAGTACTGCAAACTTCCAAATTGTTTCTCTCTGTAAAACTACATTAGGTAAGGAAGCAGTATATACATTTTTTTTTTTATTTCACAGAAGGGGTGTCCAAGCCTCATACCGCCATAGGGCAGAGCTACAAAAGTCCTCTAGACCAAAACTTCTGAAGTGCTGTTAAGATGGAATTGAAGTGCCTGACTTCAGGAGAACAATCTGTAAAATCAGCCTTAACTGCTGATATAATTCAGGTGCCTTTTCTCTGCAATGTTTGTATTTCTCATTCCCACTGATTTGGCAACATTGGCTTAGTACTATTCATTTCTTCTCTTTCTTTCATTCCCCGACCAAGGAGGGTATAAGTCCTCTCTGGTACACAGAATGTGATTCAAAAGATGGGTACCACAAACACACTCTCCTCCTCTGTTTTTAAAAGACTGTGGAGAGCTGGCTGCTTATGCCAAAAAAAAAAGATTTTGTGGCCCAAATAAGCATCAAGAAACAACCATTCCTCTGGTAACTTTTACAATCTTTTTTAGGTATCTCATGTTATGAACTGCAGTCTATGAGCTTCTCTATCCCGCATTTAAATCTAAGTGCCTCTAGTGCTTAAATCGGTACTGGGAATCCTCCTTCTGGAGCAGGCGGAATGTGTATTTTAGGAGTCTGTAATGGGAAACCTTTGCTTGTACCCTGTACTGGGTCTGCTGGGGAAGGAGTTAATTATTTTCGTAGCAGCCTGCATGATGTTGTGTTTTAAATTTGTGATTGAAACAGTGGTAACACACTGATGTTTTAGATATTGCTGAAGGATGTTTGTGCAGCATCAAGGTCTTCTCTGTTTCTCACTCTGCCCTCCCAACAAATAGGCTGGGGGTGGGCAAGAGGCTGGGAGGTGACACAGCCAGCACAGTTGACACCAGATGACCAAAAAGATATCCCATAACATATGATGTCACGCTCAGCAAAAAAACTTGGGGCGGAGGGAGAAGAGCAGTTTTTTCAATGTAGCTGTTGCTCAGAGACTGGCTGGCATTTGTCTGCTATTCTGAGGTGGTAGGTGATTGTCTTTGCACTACTTTGGTGGGTTTTTTTTTTGTTTTTCCCTCACTTACTAAACTGCCTTTATCTTGAAGCACAAGTTTCTCTTGCTTTTGTCTTTCTGGTTCTTTCTCCCATCATTCTGAGGGTGAGTGAGTGAATGGCTAGGTGGGGGCTTAGCTGCTGGCCAGATAAAGCCACTGCATACCCCTACCTGTGAAGGGGAATTGTCACCAATAAGTCACCTTTCATATTTTCCCAGTTGAAATGTAAAACAGGTCCATGACATGAAAAGTACGGTCTTGTGTGTAAAGTACAACTTTCAGTTAATGAGTTATGCTTAAATGAATATCCTTGACCTTCAGAATGTATGGGGTTAGGGGAGGTAGAGTTAGCCTTCTACATTGCCATCAGTTCAAGTAATGCAGGGTTGCAGCATGTTCCCCTTCAGCTACTTCTAAGTCATTCTCTGGTATAGAAGATAAACAAGAGAATATATGGAGTTCTGCACCCAATTTCCATTCTAAAAATGTTCAGACTGGGAAGGACTACTGCAATGGCAACAGGCCTTCCAGTAATCAGGAATAAGAAGAGTAGTTTAGCAACTCAATCTTATTTCCTGAAACATAAACACTATGCTGCCAATTCTGTTATTATTAGTAGTATGAGTCTCACGGTACTTGACATTTTTCACCTATGGTCCCAATGGCTGTCATGAAAAAATGTAATCCTAGATTATCCTCTTTAAAATATATACATGTATTTGTAATGTTAATTGATTACACCCCTTATGTCTGAGGAATCAGTAACACTTAAAAAATCTTAGCATTTTTAACTTATTTCTTGGCTGGTGTTTTGAAAATATTTGCTATTAACACTATTGAGAGTTATGAAAATGACTTCTACCTTATTTTCTATAAACTCCTTAGTAGGAAATGTTGTTTTCATAAGACGGTTTTTTGAATGAACGTGATCCCAGAATATAGATAACTTTACAGTCACTTTCCAGTGTGCATCCATACCTGACAGGTGAAATTTGTTGATGAAATGTCACTGCTGGCATTCTCTTCTATACTTTAAGTGCATGATCCGCCTCTTTAGACTTATAAAGATAATGTAAAAACCTAAACCTCCTGAATTTTCTTACTTATGGCACTTTTATGACACTTATGCAAGTGTTCTAATGCGGGGTGTAACTCTGGTATGTTATTGTTGTCAATAGTAAAGTGTCTCTAAAGAACTTTTGGGGATTCGAAGAAAAATAGGCTTAAATGTAAGTGGCTAATAAACTGACCCCATTTTGGACTTAAACAAAATGTCACTGTTTATTGTTGAAATAAGTGGAAGTCTTTTCTATCTCACCTGTCAACAGTTATGGGTGTACCAGTCCTAGGGTGCTCTTTGCTTTGCTCAAAGCCTGGAGAACTTTCCTCCCCCATCAGTCTAGCTCTTTCTAATTTGACATACTCCATGTCTGGAGAGGAGGCCAGGACTGAGCCTTGATATTGTAGAAAAAGTTGTATAGGCTTAAGAAAGTGGACACCTAGTTGTATTCCCTCAGTGCAATGGCAATGGCTGTATTCCCAAGCATTCTGTCTGTGCTAGTCTGCTTTGACACCTTTGGGTAGCTGGAAGGGCTTTTTAACATCATACAAATTAATCCAGCCTGGGGCTGGATTAGCTGTAGTAATGGACAGCATATAAGGTTTTTCAGGCACACAGCCATCTACATCTTGACAGGCTTGCTGCACTTCCAATAGTTTATTAAATCTTTGACAAACTTTAAAAGAGACTGTCAAGAAGTTTCATCATTTTTTCTTCTTATGCCATTTTTAGTAAATTTATTGCACATGAAAAAAAGACATCCCTAGGCATAGCCCAGGAGCATTAGGGCAAGTTTCCTCACTCTTCTGCCAACATGTTTCCGTCGTGCCCTGGAGGTAGCACCTGGATCGAGAGGGTAGTTCTGTTCTTCATTTCCTTGGCCTTTCAGCTGACAGTATTAACCAGCTAATTAGTGATGATAGGAGTGGAGCTTTTTTTTTATGCAGAGGCATTTTATTTCACAATTTTTTTTTGTGTTACAGTTGTTTATAATAATCCTTAGTATCTTACAACTGAAGCTGGTTTTTTCTTATCATTCCATCACATGCATATTCTGCTTTATGAGGATAGGGGTTCTTGTAAGTGAAAGGCTCCTAGCAGAAAGATTGTAATGTTACCTATTTTAGGGAAAAGGGCATCTGGAGTGTTTGGGAACAAAAACAGATCTGAAAATTTATACACATGGGTGAAAAGAGCAACACAGCTGAGCTTACTGTACCATTCCTAACAACATCTCTTTTCACTTCTAAACTGTGACTAGCTCCTGAACATGTTCTCTTTCCTGGTGTACTTGCGGGTATTTTGCTAACAGAACTAGAGCTGTCGCTGCTTGTGGAGCATTATTAACTTTGTTGACTTTGTAACCTTGGAACAAGTCCGTGGCCTGATGCTGTTTCAGAGGACAAGTTTCGAGCTTCTTATTCAGCTTTTACTGTCTTTACTCAGACAAAGGGCTGAAAAATGGAATGACGGTAACAGGTTGCAATCCTTTATTGATAGCGTCCTGCTATTTTAGTTAAAAGTACAACAGAATTTCTCACAGTTGGTTTCTCTTGGGAAATCTGGAAATTTACCTATGCCCTCAGAAAAAGCTAGGGTATTTTGGCTATTAATAGTTTTTGGCTGTTAGATTTATTAGTGGGGTTTTTAATATCCAAATAATCTGTGTGTTTCCATTCATCTAGACTTTTGGTATTGTTTGTTGGTAAAGAAGTACAGGCCAGACAATAAAGCACATTTGTTGAAAAAAGTAAAAAACTAGAATTGTCATGGAATGTTTTATACAAAGCACTGAAAGTGTAGAGAGGAATGGGAGGCTATAACACAGTTAATGTATTTATGTATCTTTTGCTGTGTACACATAAAGAAGGCAGCACATGCTTTCCCCTAATGTTCACATAATGCCTGGAGGCTGGGAAGCAAAAAAAGGGAGATAAATGAAGAGGGAAGGAAGAATGCAAATTGGCTACAAGGCAAGTTGGGGGTTCATGATCCTTGGTTTGACTTTGATCTAGTCTCATTAATGAGCAATTTTGCAAAGATGCAAGGAGTTCTCTGGTTGCAAGACAAATTCAGATTTGGTTGCCCATGCAGGTGTGCATGGAAAGGAATGACACAGGAAGTATTCTAGAATGTATGCATTCTTCAAAAAACGTATTCATCATTTCAGTTTAATAACTTTTACCATTGTGGCTGACATCACTTCTGAAGGATCAGATGTTAATAAAAGCAGTTTTGAAATGTATTGCTTAAAGAGAAGGGGAGGAGAGAGTCCTGGATCCAATCCACTGTGGAATGAACAATTTTGCTGAGAAGATGCAAAACAAGGTAGCTGCCAGTATGTTAGGCTATTATTTTTCAATTGAGTCATCTGCAGTAGTGGAAGAGTGCTTGCTTATGGTGAAACAAATATGAAATTATCAGCCACCTCCAATTAATGAAACATAGCAACTCCTTTGATATGAATAATTGTAAGAATGCTACCTGGGAAACTCTCCCTTGACTTTAACATAAATCTTGTTACTTATCATCTGGAATGTAACATTTATGGTTACAGCTAATAAGGTCATGAGCAGCTAGTGTCATCATGATTCCTATAAGAATTTTGATCCCATTATCTTGTTTGAGGGTGAGTTATGTTACATGTACAAGACTCATTAGCTGTCTGCAGTCTTCCTTTTAGCTAGAAGAAAGTCTTAGCTAAATCAATTCCTGAAGTTGTTTAACACTGTTGACTGAAGTCTTGTGCAGACCCTCGCTAGAAAATCAAATGGAAAGTATCTCTTATTCTATGCCCCCTAACTCTGGACAAATTTATCTATATCTCCTTCATGAGATCCACTTTGAAGAAGCAAGTAGGACCCTGCATGCTTGTGACATGACCAAGGACAACCGAAAGAACTTATCTTTCTTTGTGGAGTGTAAGATTTTGGCATAGGACCAGAAAAGGAATCTCTGCAAAAGCTTATCTGATTTAAGTAGTGGCGTAGGAGGTAGGTATCAACATATGCATCTATATATTTAACACAGGAAAACAGGAGTGAGTGTGTGCAGGAATGGAATTGTCTGATGTTTACTTGGGGTTTTTTGTTCATACAAATTAGCATAGTTAAATATTGAATTAATAAAAATATTTATGCCAAAAAAAAGTCATTGTCAAAATTTCCTACAGGCAATCCAACATCTAAAAGCAAACAAGGCACAAATCCCAGAAAAACAACTGTTTTCCTTGTACAGATCTGATTTTCTTAGGCCTTCTCCATCGGGTACTGTACAAGACAAGACATTTTAGAAAAAAACATGATGTGATCATCTGATAATTCTAAGTTGATTGTAATATAAAAATAGGGAAAAGGTTTGTGTTTGTGAAATACCATCTCTAGTAGCAGTCCTAGTCCTGGCCTTTCCTAGCTTTCAAGTACTTGAACTTGAACTAACACTAATATTTTAAAACTTTTTAAATTATTCATACATACATAGTATTACTATGTCTGCTTTTACCATCTGAAACATGGCATTTCTAAACTGCCTTTTGTTTACTTGATATTTGTACTACATGTTCATTACCAAGTGTCTTGTAGCTATCTCTTAATCTTCTATAGTTAATCACCTGTTTAAATGGACAGATTAAATTCACATTTTTTTTATCAGACAGCTTCTTTTAATTTTTCCAGAATTACATATTTTACGTTAATTCAATATTAATTATATTCTTCTTTATGCACCAAAATAAACCAAGTTAATCTGATGAGTAACAGCAATACACATGCCACATAAAATAGGGTTCTTCTAGTGATTAAGTGGATGGGAAGAATTATTAAATTTCATGATGTTGAAGCTTAATTTTCTTTCTGTTTATTCACTGATGCTTTCAAATTAAACCATCTGGAAGGGGAGGAGGTGCACAAAGGTAAAAGAATCTATAGTCCCACAATGCAGAACGTATTTGCTAGTTGTTCTAGTATATGAAGATAGCCGTTATATGGAGATATCTAAATGAAGACGTATGAAAAATGACAATAGGTTCAGCAAAATACTTTATTTCCTCAAAATTCTGCAAACCTAATAACTGATTGTTGAGATGTTGAGATATTATATATACTTTATATATATATATGTTATATATATATACTTTAATTATGCAAAAAGCTAAGCATCTTGGCTGTACTTCCCTATGTATTTAATATAGATTTCACAGTCATACAGGAAGACTATTAGGAAAACACAATCAGCTAAGTGACAGAGATATAAACTGCATTATTGCAAAACTTTAAACCCACAATATATGGCTTTAGTTACAAGGCAGCATCTAAACTGCAACTATTATTTTTATGAAATTGAACAGTAAACCTCATCTGAATGGAGCGTTTAATAAGTGACAGGGTCTACTGGAGTATTGAACTGGAGACTGGAGTACTAAACTCCATTTCTTTCACAGCAAGTATGAACTATTGAAAAAGGTGGCTCCTAGATATTTCTTTAGTGATATTCTTTTTAGCTGCTCTTATCAACAGGTAGTGGTATGACACACTTTGTGTGCCACAACAACTGATGGAGTACGGAAATCCTTCAAACATTAGCTGATCACTTATGATCTAGATAGTGATACACCATCATTTGGTAACAATTGTAAAGAAGATCAGTAGATTTTTCTAAACAAAAGAGTTAGGAAAGCAAAGGTAAATGAACTATAAGACAGCCTCCTTGGGATAATCGGTCAGGAATGCAGACTATAATCTAGAAAGGTAGGGCTTGAGCTTTGAAATGTATCTTCCAGACTCAAGTGACAGAGGAGGAAAACTACAAAAGCAGTAAGCCCAGTCCTGCTGCCACTCAGCAGAACTAGCATTTACACTTGCTGTGTTTTGGTCCCTAGAGCTGTCCCTGCTCATAACGCCACCTGCTAGCAGATCTGTGAATTGTACCAGGCAAGGACAGGTGGTCCTCCAGAGGACTTACTCTTATTCTGCTTTTAGCAAGAAGGATCACCAAGGCACATGCAACTAAACGTTTTGAAAGAAAAAGACATTATATGAATCTGTGGATTAATATGGAACTATCTAAGGCAGTGAGGCTAATGAGGTGTTGATACACAGGACTTAATGTACATGTTTTCTGATGCATGAATACTTGAGGGTCTTGAAGGAGAATTAAGAGAAACATCATAGCAGATTTACTCAGCAACTAAGGCTATCAGTCCAAAGATTGAAAGGGATCCAGTCAACATAGCTCTTTCTGTCTTTATTGGTCTTAAATATATTAATAAAAAATGTTTTATATGCATAACATATTAGTTCCGCAAACCTCAGTAAGATAAACATTACTACAGTATTTTCTCTATTTTCTTCACCTTTGTTGCTAAAATATTAAAACAATGAGGTTGCCAGGCTGCATAATCAAAGGATGTTTGAATGAATCTGCCTTCAGAAAGAAGTAGAGAACAAATTGCAGTTATCTCTTTTAATATAAAAATCATCAGACTAAAAACCACCATTGTGGAGGGATTTTCTTTTTTAAAAAGATATTATTTATTAATGTATCTCTTCCTAAATAGATTATAATTACTCTTCTGAGTAATTTATGTTGTGTTTTCAGCATGAAAAAGCTCATAGAACCAAATGACGATACACTGTCTCTTGTTGTACCATAAATGTATTGTTGTTATTAATCTTTACCTTGCCAGCTGTTGAGTTTAAATGCTTATCCAGGAAATGTATAAATAATGCCTATGTTAGGAAAGATTGACACCCATCATAACCTGTCTTTCAGCTGGCATAAATGATATTAAATTACAAGTTAACTACTCTGACTGCTTTAATGACTTGCATTGAATGGAACTTCTTTTTGGTGGGACAGAACGGGCTTGATGGGCACAAAGGTCTGGCAGAGGTGTCAGACACCAATGGGGATCAGAAAACCAGGGCTCTCTTCCTAACTGTGGTGGTAGTCTGTCATGTTACACCTCACATAAAAAGTAACTTATTTCAGGAACACATTGGCATAATTTCTGAGCACTTTTAAGTCCCTTTAGGTTCCCACTGAAAGTATCTTTATTCAGTTAAATATGACTGAATATCAAATGCATAGGATGATTGTACTTGGCCAAGTCCCAGAAAGTGTTTTTTCTAGTCAATTACACAGTAAGAAATATGAGAAATTACTTCACCTATTCAGGCCAAAAGACTGGAAATCTCTTAAACTTCTCATTCAGTTTTAAATTTCATGAGAGTCCATCCTCTCTCAGATGAAAAGAAAACTGCATTTGGATTTTAAGGATGCTTCACCAGGTAACAAAGTCTTCCAGCTCCTTGGCCAGTCAGATTTGTGAGCATCACTGGCTGTACAATAACTTATCAACTTACTATTTTTTTCCTTCCTAAGTTAATATAACTTTAAGGTGTATTTACCTGTCTCTTATTGTTCAGTACAAGTTAGGAAATGCCATAATGTTTGCTCTGGATGTCCCTTACACATTTCTGATAAACTTAGGTTGTGTTTTACATATTTGACGTGGAGAGCATTGGACAGCTCACAAACAAAAAGATAGGTAGACCAGTATGTCAGACGTTTTTGGCTTCTGTTCTTTTAATAAAATGTGTTTTGAAGTCCAAGTTTCATCAGCCAAATGTAGTTCTTCCACAATTTTCAGACCAAGAGTATATATTTTTCATGTGGATGTGGGGAGTAATGTCATGTCTTTGGTAAACAAAACAAGCAGGAAGGTACACTAAGACTTCCTGCATTCTTTTACTGCAGCTTCTTTTTCTTTTAAAGTATATCTACCTGATGCAATATATGCTGTGTACAGAAGAACAGCATCTCACACTTAACATGTGCTTATCTCTCCCAAGGATTGCACTTGAGCATTCCTGTTAAATACTTTAGTAATCAGCTGCTTTAAATCCTATAGGATTTGAACAACAAAGTGAATATTCATTTCAGTAGTGGGTAGAAGAAGCTGCTCTTAGAGATTTATTTTCTTGCTGGTTTATAACAAGGTATGCTAATCTTGCAATTGTTTTGTGTGTGCATGTGTACATGCATGTCTGAGTGCACATGCATCCTGAAGGTTTTAGTTCTCTTACTCCTTAGCAAAAAAACCCCAAAATATTAATTGATCCATACTTGAAGAAACAGATGTAGTGAATAGGATAAGCATGCATTTCACTGGATTTTTTTAAATTCTTTTTTTTCTCTCACTTATGAAGAATATGCATAGAATATCCCTGTGTTTGGCTATAGCCCTAATTACAAAAACTTTGTTGTGGTAATAATTATTATCATGTTGATTATAAGACACAGCATGAGAACACAAACTAAAATCTTTATATTAATTTTTTTTATTTATTCTTAGACTTATAATTCACTCCCAGCTTTCTGTCTGCCAATTTGTTTGGCTTCAATGAAGTATAATTAGTTCAAGTAGGGCACAAAGGTATACATGCCCATAACAATACCTTTTTTACAAAACAAAAAACTGAAGGCCAGATTGTATTTCCCTCTTCCCTCTGGCCCCAGGGAAAAAGAAAAGGAAGAGTGATTCTTCCTCATCAGTCACAAATAGAGGCAACCTCCCCCTTCCCAAAACCTAATATTTTAGCTTCCTAGATTATTTATTCCTCATGAAATATTGCTATAGACTTTTATTTTGCAAGGTTTAGTTTGTTAAACATGAGGCTTTTACTGGTTCCTGATACTTTCATTTGTTTATACAGTGCTTTAAAAATCATTTGGTAAAAGAAAAATTTTTGACTTACTAACTAATTTCAATAGAATTGAATTTATAGACTCGAGTGATAGCTAGTTTTTTTAAATAAAACATACTTTAAAACAAAATTCTAGAACAGTAAAAATACATTATTCATCATAGGTATCAATATTACAAATGTTTCTTTCAATTAGTACTGCTCTTTTTTTTTTTTTTTTTTTTTTTTTTTTTATATCTCATATTCCTGGTTCTACTTTGGATTAGAGTTCACAGTTTTCCCAAATGAGTGAAAAGTAATTTTCATTTTTTTGGCTTTGCTTGCTCATTGATTAAGTTGAAACTTATTTCTAAGCAAAAAGGAATGCTTGCTGGAAATTTTAATGAAAAAAAAAACCCTGCAGGTTTTCACATGTACTATTTTGGCATGTATTATATGACTGGTTTTGAACATGTCCTTACATTCATCACATGAGCTGATTTAGGGTTTGTGCTGAATAGGCATCTTTTGGTGTTTCAGCTAAATATAATTGAACCTTTACCAAAGACAAAGTGCTGCATGCAGGGTTTGCATACAGTACAGCAGTTTATACAAACTGGCTTTATAAAGATTGATCTGATAAGAATAAAGGAAGATATGACTCAACTTTCATTCCATCTCAGATAGCGAGAAATGTGGAAAGTTTAATGCCGAACTGTGAAAAGATTCAGTAAGTCACCACAAATCACTTCTACTAAGCCAAAACTGGGTAATTTACACAGCACTTTGTGATCTTCAAACAGTTTGCAGTGTGCAATTATTCATGCCACAACATGGGGCCACAGCGTCCAAGCTGCCTGTTTGTTCTGTGGCTGAAGCAGAGGTGTTTGAAAACTGCAAGAGCCTACCAAAGGCCCAGAGATCATGGCTAATGTGACACCCCCAGGCCTAATCTTCTTAGAGCACTGGGATAAAATAAGTATCCATTACAAAATCAGCCTTCATCCTGCCCCCTTCTGTGCTCTGCCACTCTGATAGCCAACACGGAGACAATTGCATGATTCTGGGCTTAATCAGGTATTAGGAGCTAATGCAGTACGAGAAGAGGCTAATCTCCATATTTACTCCATCTGTACTTATGGACCTGACTTGCCTGCCCCTGATACATCAAAAGGAATTGGCAAAAACCAGATTAGAGATGGAGAAAGGAGAGAGAGTTCCAAAAAGTGTAAGAGGCAAAATTCTCTGCTTTCCTCAGTTGTGGATATGTGTGTTAAAGCCATGTGGTCTAATCCCATGGAAATACTTTCCATTGTATTTCTTTTTCTTCTGCTCCCCACCCCCACACTCCGGCCCCATCTTTAAGAATGGAAATTGCCATTGCAGTTAAAATTATTGATAAGTGTAGCATGCCATTTCTAAGGATCAACACTTACACAATTAAATCTGCTGCTTTTTTTTTTTTTCTTAGTATGGATTTTGTTGAGCTCAGTTTATTATGGCATTTATTTATGACTGATACACATATAGGACTCTCATCTGGGTTCATTTTGAAACCTGATGAAAAAACCCATAGCTAGGCAGAACTCATTAATTCCAGGTCTTTGTAAGTGCTCTTTGTAAGTGCTACGTAGGCAATGTACCCTTCTGTGACCTTAAACTAAAATGAGTGTGAGAAAAGAAAAGAAAAAAGTGTCTGTAAAATGAACTATTTTCTTTTTAGTCACTCAGAAGTAACTGGTTATCTTCTTTCTGTATCTTATCACCTACAATATCTTGGCATTCTCTTCTGAAGCTTTTGCTACAGGCAGATACTTATGATTCCAGAAACATGGACAGATGGGTAAGGAAAAGAGAGCAAGGGAAATTCACACACTCACCACTGTTGGCAGTCACCTGCTGTTTGTAAACAGTGACATGTGGCCACCAATAATGACCTTCAAGCTAGGAGAGGCATCTACTAAACTAACTCAAGTGCTCTGGCCACCTTGGGTTGGTGATGAACAAGTTTTATGAAGGTGGGATGCATTCCTCAGCAAGCATGGAAGAAGCCTGCACTCAAAAGAGAGTTCAGAAAAGCCGAGAACATTTGAAAGGGTGCACTGTCCTCCCTTTTGGAAAGCTGACAGACTCACTATTTTTTTGACTCCTTACAAACCCCAAGAGGTGCCAGAAGAGAGCTGTGTTACTGCTGATTTTTGGCAATAGAGCTCACCTCATTAGAGTGGATTAAGTCATGATGCTGAGAAGGATAAAAGGTGAAAAGCAAAAACAGTGGATGGCGAACACAGAAAGCTCAGAGTGTCATTTGTATGCTGACGCTATTATTGACTAGAGCCCATGTGGTTCACACTTTTCAATTACCGTCTGCTAGAAAGGTGGCCCATAATTGCAAAGGCTGATGCCAGTGCACCAAATGTCAAGGGAGCCTCCCTAACCCTCATCACCTTTTCTTGATGCTTGACTTGAGGATGTTCAAAGGCAAAAAGCCACAGCCTGCAGATGTCCCTGAGGAAGAAAAGGATGCCATTTAAAAAAAAAAAAAAAAAAAAAAAGATAAGACAAAACCCCAACAACTCAAGCCCCCTCATTTAAAAACCTAGAGTTAAATTCATTATCCTGTGACCTTATCCTTTACCCTCTGTATAGCTAGGACATCCACCAGCATCAGTGAGAATTATACAGTGAAGACCCAGGGCAGGATCAGGTTTTTTAGTGTTGTAGGGCTGAAGCTGACCAGATGCTGAACAGCACAGACCGGATGTTAGTGCTGACAGTGATTGCCAGAAATGTTCTTTCATAGGATTTTTAAAAGATGGAAAACAGGCAAACTTACTTTTCCTCTAAAATCCAATAGTGATTCTCACTGACAGCACAGTCTCACTCTTGCTGAGATGCATCACTTTAGCTGGTAATTGTGTCATCCCTATGGATCCTAGGATAGCCTGTGCACTGTTGCCCCCATTTATTTAAAACCTGAAATAAGCTTTATTGCACATCTCTATTTAATTATACATTATTTCTTCAAAGCTACAACTAAAGTAGCTACTGAATAAGAGCAATGAACGGTAGTTAAAATATTTGACTCATACTTTGTCAGCAAACTCAGAGGAAATTAAAAAATTCAGACTTTTTTGTATCATTAACACTCCAGAATTTTACTGATGGGTATCACCTTGTTTGGCTATTTGAAACATTATTTTGATAACTACATTTCTTATCAGAAGATACATGGTAGAAAATGTATATAACATCTATAAAGTAAATTTTTACTGAAAGTTACTGTCTCTGCTTATAAAAATTATTATTACTGTGCTTAAGAAATGCTGTTGTTTCAAATTCCTCAAAAAATACAGATTTAGATTTTTTATATTTATAGAGACTTTCTTTCATGGGAAACTTTTTTCTTTTTTAAAACAATTACTGCAATAATTGGGCCAAATCCCTGAATCAGTTAGAAGAGTATTTAAGAGTTGAACATGTTAGTACTAACACCACTGGCTTTTGAAAAAATGGGACACATGACCTTTTTCATGGAAGAAAACACATCTTTGCGTTCTTACTTGTTCTTCTCTACAAGCATGCCACATTGGTGATTATCAGGTTGATTCAGTGCTCAGTCGTTAAGCCAAAGTTATCTTTTAATCTTTTTTTTTTCAAATTCATCAGTAATATTCAGCTGGAAGAATAGTTTTGTTGACTAAGCATCATACTGAGATTTCTTAGATCCTGATTTCAAAGCCCAGAGACATCAAGTCAGTCTTCCCTTCCACTGAGAGAGAAATCAAACTTGATTCAAATCTTACCCAATGACATTTTAAGTAGCTAAAATTACACAGATTTGTTGAATTAGAATTAACTCTAAATTGCATGGAAATCTTCACTGAGTTGTATGACCAGCTGGATTTTTGTTGCTGTATTTGATGTTTGTGAATTAAAGATAGTTCATGATACACTCTAAGAGCATAATTTTATCACTATCAGAGAGGATAGCAGACAAAATTTTCCCGCCAAACTTTGTGTAACCTATGTTCCTGCTCCCTTTGTTACAAGTGGCTTCATTATTTAGCTTTAAAGCAAATTTAGTTTTGTTCAAATGAAGAGGTTTTACTTGAGCACAGTATTTGTACTCTTTTTTAGTTTGCAACATTTAAAACTGGGGCAAGTATTCAAAACTAGGTAATTACTCAAAACTCTGAGCCTTGTCATCAAAAATTTATCTGGTTCCCCCAGGAAGGAAATTCGTTTGGATACCAACTCAGAGTCTGGGCGCTTGGCTAAAGGTAAAACACTGTCTCAGCAATTTTATGTTTTCAGTCTGTATGTTAAAATCCTATAATCTTTGTCTCATTTCCATCTTTGAAGACCACCCCACCTCAAATAAATGCATACCTACTTTAATATTAGACATTTTTCTTGATAAGAAGGCTAATAATTTCCAAGAAAGAATAAATTGCAAATGGATCTTTATTTATTTGTTTATTTATTTATTTGTTTGTTTATTTATTTTTCAACAAGAATGTTTGTTATTTAAAATTTGTCTCAGAATAATTTTGGTGATTAAATCTTAGCCTACTTGTGACAAATGAAACTGAATTTTGCTCTGAAGTTAGGCTTGCTTGGACATACATTTTTTGTATATATATTATCCTTAAGTTATTTTTTTTTTATACTGATTAAAAAAATATTCCTAATCTAGGCTGGCAAACTGTGATTTCCGTGAGTACTGATTCCAGTGAATGACTGTCAGGAGACATATACACAACAGTGAAAGTTCAGCTTAAAAGAATTCACCAAAAGTAGAAACATAGAATCATAGAATCATAGAATCATAGAATCATAGAATCATAGAATGCTTTGGGTTGGAAGGGACCATTAGAGGTCATCTAGCCCAACACCCCTGCAGTGAGCAGGGACACCTTTAATTCAATCAGGTTGCTCAGAGCCCCGTCCAACCTGGCCTTGAATGTTTCCAGGTATGGGAAGTTCAGTTGCTTTTTTTCAAGCAAAGTTTCCTAGACTTTTTTGAGGGACTATATTTTTTCAGCTTTACACGATCACCTCAGCAGCTAGCCTAATAGTTTGCTCTCTCACTCTTCTGCAAGTTCTAGATGTTATGTGCTATGAAATTTGATACTGAATCCAAGTTTAGTTACCAAACATTTTTGACTGTCAGAGATGTTGGCTGAATTCAATGGCAAGAGACAAATATGAATTAAGAATTTCTAAGAGTCTGTCAGTCTTCAGGTGTTGCATGGATTTATGCCCCCCTATAGCCTGGAAAGATGCCTATGATGTTATGCTTCAGCCAAGTAACTTCTGGTCTGCATAACTTTGTTGATTAGCAGTGATGATGACCTTTTACAGAAAAATCTCATTGAAGTGAACAGGGAAGAAATCTATAGATTTCCTTGGAAATCTAACAAATGTTCATTAGATTGTCCTGAAAGTGAAAAATGGGAGTGAAATTTGTTTGTTCAAAAGAAGAGATATTCTAAATTTCCCATTCAGGCTGAAAGTATGGTTCAAAGAGTCTTTAAAAAGTTTGGTTTATATTCAGTTTTTAAAGGTGAAGTCATTAGGACTGAAAAGTAACCAAATTTCCCTCTCCTTTTTTCCAAGTCCCAGATTATCACTTTTGAATAATTAAAGTTTGTTTTTTTTTTGCTTTGAGATAGCTGCGCTGATACTGTGCAGATATGGAAAGGACAGTTTTCAAAGGAAGGTCATTGTCAGTAAAAGGTTTACTATCCCATGTATTTGCCCCTAATATTTTTCTCTTTTAGTTACTAGCAGCAGTGTCATATTAAATGACTTCCCCCTTTAAACTGTTAAGTGGTGCTAGTTCAGTTTTAGCGGTAAGTCGCCAGCAGACTCGGGGGAGAAGCGCTATCTCCTATGGCCCTGAAAATTGATATTGAACATGGAAGGAAAAATCTCACAAGCTGATAGCAATTAGCTAAAAAGGATTTGCGACTCCATGATTCATCACACTAGGGGATCAAAGTCATTTACAGAGAGTGTTTCTACAGTCCCTGCCTGCTGCTCTAAAGATATACCTCTGTTTATCTCTCACACTGCAGTGTGACATTTTCTTTTTTAAGAGCCCATTTTCTTAGAAACATAGCAGTGGGCTGCTGCAGCACAGGCAGGCTTTGATTCTCCACTGACTGCCTAAATGACACAATGGCTCTAATGGCACAGCTTTAGCAGGAGCTTGCCATGGGAATTGGACTTATTATTTACATAAATGGACTAACAGGTCAGGCCTGGTACTCGCTTGTAAAAATGAGGACAAGGTCTTCTCGTGGCAAGTGGTGTAAGGCAGGCCTACAGTTCTGGAGCTCTGTGGAGCTTTTGTGATTTTTTCTTCACCAGGAACACTTAACTTTCAAAATTAAACATCACTTTCTGCCCATGTTTTTAGAGCTATTTTACAATCCAATCCTATATAACTTTATCAGAGGATTAAAAGAAACCTAACACAACACCAAAGACTTTTTTTGTTGAAAAATTTCAATTTTTTTAAGAGAAAAATTATACTCCTCTGTCCTTCAAAACCTCACTCTAACACTTTGAAAACAGTCTCATTTGTCAAAATGCAAAATTTTGCTTTAATAATTGTGTGATATGCAAGAAAAAAAGAAAGAAAAAACCTCCAAATGACCACTATATTTTGCTGCTTCCAGGACCAAAGGTTTCCTGTTGTCTCAGTAGTAGGAACTGGATTTGTTTCTCAGAGCCACAACTTGAAATCATGGAAAAAATCTTATAAGTTCTAAAGATATTTTGTTCACTAAGGCTGGAAACACTGAGCTCCTTAGTGGAAGGTAAACTGGAGTTTATTCAGTGATAATGTTATAGGTTTCCTCAGGTTTATTTTGGTCAGAATTTTACAAGAGGGCGAGATTTTCAGTAAGCTGGTCCTAACTACTGGTTGTCTCACTCCTTTGATAGTGAGTACGAAATATATGTAAAAAGTTCACAACGATGTGGCAGTGTTTACTCTTACATGATAACTTCTAATTAATACTAATTACTTTGTTGTGAATCCAGCCCTAGAATCAACAAAGCACATAATATGACCTAGGAAACGCAGGAGATCTAGAGAGTCTTTTCTTGGTTTGTTAAACGTTTTTTGTTTTATGTAGTTGTCTGTAGCTGTGGAAACAATCTTACAAGTGTATGGGACATATATAGAAGGGTGTACATGTATTTACTTAGCTCTCTATTAATTCAGTAAATAAAACTAAGCCTATTCCAGTGTTCGCCTGAATATTTTAATATTTTGGAATGAATTCTTATTACATCATACTTTCATGTGACCCCAGTTCTTCTGGTCATCTTTGTTTCGTTTGTTCACTTTTTTTTCCTCATGGTTTTTGCTTTGGTTTTGGTTTTGGTTTTTTTTTCAGCCAGAAGACTGCTTTGATAAGACCACCCAATGATCTGCAGGACCAATACATAATGCCTACAAATGAAGGATCATGAATATATAACAGGTGGGACAAGGACTGCAAGCAGGTCATTTTGGAGCTTGAGATTCATATTTGATTTTAATCAGATGCCAATATCTGGTCCTGTGATTATTCTTTGTGTAGGCTGCCTCTGGTAGCTTCCTGCTTTGACTCCTTTTCCAAGAAACATCTGGGAAGCAGTTTATTACAGCATCTTGTATGTTAAAACCGATCTGCCTCAGGAGGTCTTCTCTCTTCTTAGAGGAAAGAAATGTTCCTTTGGATTCAGTGCTGTGACTTGCTGGTATGTCTTACACACTGTAACCTGAAAACCTTTAAAGTTTGTGGCACATATTTGGAGCCCAGTGGACTTGGAAGATAAACAATCAGGACACTGGTTGTGTGCTTACGCAGGTCTCAAGGAGAATAAATCCCAAACTCAGATTTCTTGTAGTATAAAGACAGAAATGGATCCCTCATCAGCTAGGGAAACATGGTCCCATAAGAAGTGGTCATGTCCAGTCTCAGTCTGTTCTCACATATGCTAAAACCAGTAGCGTATTCCAGCAAGATGACGTTGCTCCTCTTTAGAGCAGCAGCAGAGTGCTCTTGACAGTGTTCCCCCAGAGTCATCCTACCCTGCAACTGCCAGATGGTGCTCATATCAAGTGCACAGCCGGCACTAACCTGCTCTTCCCCAACCTATGCGAATCCCTTTAGACGAGGGGCAGAGATTTTCCTTAGGGTCCTACAGGGAGGAAAGGAAGAGATTTTCTTCTTTTGGTGCCTGATTCATTTGCTGAGAAGCAATTTCTGCAGAAGAAATGGTCATGCAAATAGAGTGAAACCTGTCGTTTAAAGCCTGTTCATCCTGACAAGCTAAATAGGAGGGAGAAGTGACTTTTGAGAATATTCATTGAGCACCATTCTTGTACAGCAAGTAATTACAGCTTGAGAGGTTCTGGTGGACTGATGAGACACTGAACTCGCTCCCTAAGAAGATCCAATGCCTGAAGGAGTAATAATACATTAAATTCTGTGCTTCTGCTGCATTTGAAAGGACATAACTATAGAAGTTGTTGTTGAGAAAACAGGGTATGAGTTGTCGTGAACTACTATTTCTAAAGAGAAATAAGGTTTCGGAAGTAATTTTTAGAAAACTTGGCAAATTTTGAAAATGAAGAAGAGAGATCCCCGTAAATCTCAAAATACTGAGCTGATGCATTTCTGTTGAAAAATAATTAGCGATTTGACTCTTGCAGAAGCAATAATTTATTTCTATTTTTGCAGGATAATTTTTGCCGTGTAGAAACAGTTTTAAAAAAGGTATTTAAAACTTTTATTTTGTTTAGCATAATCTGGTGTTTATGAGATTTGCCGTAGGACTGGACACTCATAGTCTGTAACATATTTTATTTTAATTTATGCAAATATTTACCATTACAATAAGCTAACGCTAATTTAAAACAGTTTATTTCTGGTTGATTAAGAGTCTTGAATGTACTGTAAGTAAAAAAAAAAAAAAAAAAAAAGGAAGTGTTATGTGTAAATATTACAGCCTGGGAGAAAAAGAAATTAATTCACTTGAACATTTGAATTCCTAGGATGGCAGAACTGTTATTTTTAATCTATCTATATGAGACATAAACATCAAAATATGGAGACATGAAGCATCATGTAACTATGAAGCTACACACTTTTCCCTCAGCTAAAAATCTGGCCTGTTGGTAGTGTATATGAATGACTGTATGAATTACTGAACAATTTTACCTACATAAACAGTTCCTGTCCTGTCCAAACTGATTTCCATTTAGTACCAAAATAAATTGTATTTATGCATGTAACCAAAGTTTATAACGTGTTTATAAAAAAGTCATCTTTGGGCTCAGTCTTTTCAAATGAGCATTTAAGAGAGCAAAAATTTCCTCAAATAAATACTCAGGAAAGCAAATAAGAAAAAGACCAAATGCAGTTAATGTAAATGTTTGTCATTACTTAGCCACATATGCCTGAAGCATCTTTTTTTTGCTTAGACTGCACATACGCAAAGAGAAAATGTATATATTTCCCACTTTTTATTTCTGGGCTTTTTGCATGTTAGAAATGTTGTAACTGAGACCAGTTTAAAAACTTGGTTGTAAATTATTTCTAGCTGCTTCCTCAATTAAAATTAATTTTTATCTGTAAAATGCATTCCTCCAACTATCTGCTTTTTTCCTCTCCCTCCAGCATAAGGAGGTCCTATTTCCCCTAACATTTTGTCATTTGTTCCCATCCTTGTACTAGAGTTTTTCCTTATGCTGTATCAGTGGTGCCAATATGATGGCTTACAGGACTGCTATATACATCAGGAAATAGCCAGCTTTGTCAACTAAGAAAACGTAGCATCTAATTGCAACCAATCTGTTTCTCTTTCACGCATGCACATGCATGAATCTACTGAGGCAACAAAGAGATAGGAATCCTGTGGAATTATTTTCATGTTTATTCTGTAAGTGGTGCAATGGTTGTAATTTTCCTATCTTCTCTTGCATTAGACTTGTTTTTTCAAGATTCTATTGTGACACAATGTCAAGGAAAGAAAATAAAATTAGTGATGGCAAAATCTAAACACTTATTGAGAAAAGAAGTTTCTACCTGAAACTTGTGTTTTATTCTAACTATCCTGATCTTGAGATGCATTTTCACAATATTTTTATTCAGAGATTTTTAAATAATAAAAATTGAGTTCAAAATGTTATACATTCAAATACAAGTGAAAGAAGTCTCTGAGGGTTTTTGGAAAGAAAACTCGGTTCCGCGTTTAGTGTGTGGCAGGTGTCACTTGTTTGTTTAAAAAGCTTTCCTGTCTTTCCTGCTGGTTGATGATCCTATGTCTAGGTACAGCACATTTCTTGACCAGTTTTTTAAACACACAGTCAGTATAAGTCACTTTAGAGCATGTTATTAGAGCTATTTCTTGCCTCTGGCTGATGTCCCAGAAGAAGGTGATAAATCATTCGCTTATGCTACAGAAGGGGAAAAAAAAATCAATGTTCAAAACTTCCATGGTCAGCTTTACTCAGGACAACTAAACTCTACAGTGACAAAATACTGATGATGTCATCAATAAAGTGAATTAATGCTGTGAGCAACTAAGAATCATGAACTGCCTTGCAGCACGCTGTAGAATATGAAGAAAAGTTTTGGAGAATCAAGTTGCAAACTCTAGCGGTTTTTGGACTCTAAAAGCAAGGTGAGATTCACCTTCAAATGCCAATGTCAGAGTATACAATTAACTTTTTTACAAGCAGAACACATGCATCGACAGTGACAGGATCAAGTCCCAGGATTTTGTCTCTTCTGAAGCCTGCTGGTGAAGAGAACAGGTTATTGAGCCCCAGCCAACACAAAAGCAATAATTAGACATAGTTATGTGTATGTGTTATGAGAATTTGAATTCACAGAGCATTTAATGTACTTCTTCATTTCTAGCAATGGATTTCCACAATCAAAAAACCACTGAAAGACCAATACTTAATTACCACAGCTGTACCTGTTTCACATTTACATATTGTATATAGGGGCTTGAGAAGAAAACAGGTTCATGTGTTATCCATTAGAGTGACCCATCCTGCATGTAGCTCCCATGTGGATGCTCAGCAAATGATGCCCTAGACTTGTTTCTTCTAGATATTTGCCTTAATACTGATACTGGGAGTCTCTGTAAGTGGTCCAAATGTCACCTGCTACAAAAGGCAAATAGGATTTGTAGCTTGAATTGTCTACAAAATTCCTGCAGTCCAAGCTAGTCCCAGGGCTAGCTGGGAAGTGTGCTAGTTTTGAAGGATCCCCAGGTCCAACAGCATAGGAGCAAGGTAGCCCCGGCCAGTGAATGTTACTTATTGAAGGGATAGCCCTGTGCACTTCATCAGCTGCAAAACATGTCAGCATTTAATCAGGTCAGTTTCATGTCATAAATTATATTTGCAGATTCAATGTAGAGGAACAAAGCACTGTTTTAAATAAAAATTCCCAACAGTAATATTGTAACTTGGGCAGATAAAGACAAGGCATAAACTTCAAGGTGAGATTGTTTAGTTAAAGCAAGATGAAGCACCATTATCTGACATACATCTGGGGGCAACTGTATCCTGCTGGAGAGAGGAACTAGGTGATATATTTTTTATTGCCTCAAGATTTTGCACTCACGTGAACACATAAAATACCCCTATGAGGTTAATAATACGGAATAGAACAATTAATGACATATACGTTCATTTCACGCAGTAACTGAAAAACTTTGGATTACTTACCCTACAGAAAAATACACCAAAATTTAGATAAACAAGTGGCTGATATGTTAAGTGTGAAGCATGAGGAAAATTGCTTCTCAAAGCAGTTTTTAGCTTGTGAGGAACATGTGTCTTTGATTCAGGTGTAGGGCTAAAACTGCATCAGGAAATGACCAAGACAAGATCAAAATCTACCCTGGGTGAAGTAGAAACACAGGCAGAAGTTAGAGGAGGGAGAATGTGATTCTTGTGCTCTGCTGTTTAGTTTTAAATGAGAGATATTTTTTGTTCAGAGTGCAGAGTGCATCAGCAGAAGAGGATCACTGTTACATCCTATCCTGGCATTAATCTGGCGGATATTGGGAATTTGAGTAGCAAGAGAAGAGTGGGTTGCTCTGGCAAAAGTCTGAATGTATATGAAAGGAAGGGAGTAAAATGTCTGAAATCAGGAAGCTAGGGGATGGTCTTGATAAAGCTGTGGTATACTGCTAGTTGTAAGGGGTTTTTTTGCAAAATAGAATGACATTCTCGATGTTAAAAATATTTTACTTCTGAACTAATTTAATTGTTTGGAAATGAAGTGAACTATTCAGTTCTTTCAAGGTTTAATAAGCAAGAAGGGAAAAGGAGAACTTGTTTTGAACCTAGTTGTCAGATGCTTTATCCCAGTCAGATACAGGATTTGAAGTGATACAGACATACACCAATGAATCAATAAATACAGTCTTGAGAATTTAATTGTTTTTCCTACCTAAATACTAGGTGTATCCCCACAATGGCCTTCACATTTTGGATGCTGAAACATTGCCTTCCAGTGACTTCCAGAGATATCTTTGAAAAGTTGTGTTCTTTCCTTGCATATTTGCAACATCTGAGTTTCTCATGGAGCATCTTGATCATCTTTTGGAAGGAAGAGGAGTTCAGAAATGGAGCAATGATGGGAAGATAAAATATAATTTTGAGAAGATGAGCTGAATAGAAATCAATGAATGAAAAAGATTATTATATTTAGGACTTTTACTAGTATATAAGTAAATATGTGTATGTATAATATCGAGATCAGTATCAGTAGGGTGTGTGTGTCTAAATTCTGGGTATGGCAAAGAAATCATGTTTGTTGAGGCTAGAGCAGAAGAGTTGCTGTTCATTAGAGTGGGAAAAATTTGGCTTAGTTTCAGCACTGAGGATGTTTTTAGCAAATTCTTTTAGGAGTTTTAAATCTGTGTTTTTAATTCTTGTTTCTCAGTACATTAGACACCAAAATAGGCCTTTCTGGTCTGCAGTAACTAGGGTCAGCACTTATGAAAGTGGTTAAGTCATTTACCATGCTCACTTTCTCAGTTTTTAATAGAAATTATGTTTTTGTCGGTTGTACAGTCACTTAAAGGTTATTTGAACTCCAGAGTGGATGATATCCTATCCCACTGACTTATTTTGATTTGGTTTGTTCTTCTATGTCTCCTTGTGAGACTGCTTCAACTTTGTTTTGGGCAGGTATTTCCTCAGTATCCTCCATAACAAAGCCTCATACAAATGAGTAGTTATAGTCTAAACTGCCCTGTTCAGGCTACAGAACTTACTTTTTATGTTGCTCAGGTACTTCTCTGGACTCAGAAAACTCCATGTGGCAAAGCTTCTTGTCTTCAAGACAGTTAACACATATCTTGCCTTTGTTTTACATCTAGACTCTGTACATAACATTTCATTGTTAAATATCTGGTTTTCTTGGGCTATCTTGCAGTCAAGTGTGGGGTTTCTGGTTGTGTCAGCATTATCAACAACATTCATTTTGTTGAACCTAATAGAGATCTGGAAATCCTGCACCAATACATAAAAATTGCAAACAGCATTTCTGGGCGGGAAAAACAAATGGTATGTGAGCCCTATTCAACTAGGTGTCCCTGATCCCACATAGGAGGATGTGAACTCTTCACTGCTCCCCTAAATTACGCTCAATCCCTAGGTATTCCAAAGACTCTCAGGTCTTTGGACCTGACTCCAAGGCAAGAGACACAAGCCTCCAAAGTAGATGAGGTAGAGCTGTTTGAGCTGCTAATGATTGCAGCACTGGGAAAATATTGAAGACTTCATCTGCAGAGGTTGGATCATATGCTGAGGCTAAAAAATATCTCAAAGTGTTGGATTTAGGTGAATGGAATGGTTTTAATATGGTAGCAAGGGTGTTGGAAATGGCAGAGAAGTGAAGACAGAGATTGTTCTTTTTTGGAGACTCCATTCTCTTTCTTGTCTTTTTTTCTCAGGATCCTGAGGAGTTCTGGGAGTGAAACTCTTGCTCCTGGACACTTGGTGACCTGCCACTGGGGTGGGTTTCCAGTGATGTCAGTGTGTGACTGTCCCAAAAAGGGACAGGGAAAAAGCGGGAACTGGTCATGTACATACTGAATGGCAGACAAGCCTGGCACTTGAAAGAGATCTATTTCTGTGAGGGAAATACGCTATGTGTTCTGTAGGGAGAGTTTTTTCCCCACTCCTTTAATTTTTCCTGGTAGCCTTGACTCTACATCACCTACATAAAACTTTTTTAATGCACCCATCTGTGAGCAAACACACCTGGTATTAATCCTGGGCATAGAGCCCACATGAGTGAGAGAAGGAATGAGGTGAGGAAGAAAAGGTGCAGGGTGATTATAGGTGTGTTTAAAACCTACCTAATCTGGGGCTCTTTTTTTCTTTACCTTTATAATCCATATGATGTTTTGTTTGAAAGAAAGATGTATAAAGCAGGAGGAAGGGGTGGTGTGGCTTCCCTTATGGTACACTGGGAACCAAGCTGTGCTGAGAAACACATTTTTCCAACACAGCATTATAGAGGGAAGTCATTTGGTGGTGTTGCAAATCTATGCACTTTGATTGAGCTTATTAGCCAGTTGAGTCTTAATGTGCAGTTACTGAGATGTACCTGCATAGTGACTATGTAAATTCACTATGCAAATGGTAAGAAAGCTGGCATGCAGATAAATAATTATATACCAGCAAAAGAGTTGCTGACTGAATTAAAAAAAATAAATCCAGTTTAGGTTTCTATATTTGAGGGATTACTTTTTTCTCCTAAGTAAAATACTCAATGTCTTTCTCCTTTTGCTTTTTTTTGTTGTTGCTGTTGTTGTACAATCATGAATTGATTCATAGATAATGCAGGTATCTGGGTTTCTTTTTTATTGTATTTTTTCACCAATAGTTTCTTAGTTGCCTGAAGCTTTTACAAAAGTTACTGTATTATTTAATGAATAGGTGTAATGAGAAAATCTAGGCTTTGTCTAATGTACAGAATGAAGTTTGAGTACTGAGGACAACATCTATCAAATTTGAGTATCCTATATGAAGTTCTCTCTAACCTAGCTGTGTTTGTTCTTTTGATTCATGACCTGATTATTGTTTCATGAAAATGAATTAGAATAAATTGAAGTCATAATGTTTAATCTTCATCACAGGGCAAACAAAAAAAGCCCCAATAAAATCTGGCTACCATTATTATAGCAAGTTACCTGCTGTTATGAACAAAGTATACAACTGCAGTTCCAAGAAAAAATAATAGAATACATTCTGTTGAGGATGTGACTTTTTGTCAACATCTGTTTGAAAAGGAATTGCAAAATGAAAGCAACTGAACTTTCTGCTTGCATGGATTATATGGCATGCTAAACCTGGTATTCTCAGTGGTGTTAATGGCATACTAGAAGATCTGGGTTATTTCAAAAATAGTTAGTTGAAATAATTAGTTAACATGAGGTCTTGCCAGGTGGTAAGCCCTCCAGCATATAGTAGTATATAGTATAGCTTGAAACTGTTGAGAGGAACAGAAAGAGACTGAAAGCCTGTTTTGTTGTAAATGATGTATGAGATCATATAATAATACCTCTGATAAATAGTAATAATACTGATAAGAGATTTTATCTTTTTGTAAAGAATGTGTAATAATTAACAAAGTGGGGACTGGGCCACCAGGAATAGGTGCTGCCCTGTCCTGTTCCTGTCTTGTTGGATGTCATACCATAGCTTTCATAGCCATACTTCCAGTAAATCCAGAGTAACTTTATATGGAGTAATGATAGTGCTGTATAACCTGGACTGGTGCTGAATATTTGTCTTGTCCAGTCTGCTCTGTCTTGCTTTAAGTGGTGTGATTTGGTTAATGTCTGAGTAACAGGGGAGAAGGGAGAAGAAGCTACTTTGGTGTTAATGTCCTCCAAAACACATTGAAAGCAGAAAAATGTCCTGAATTCCCATAATTTTAATTTCATAGATCCACAGTTGAGCTACTTAAGACTACCAGAACATGCCCTGGCAAAACCTTTGTATTTTTCTACTATAAACTAAGCATAAATTCAGTGGTAGATGACAGATTACTTCATATACCATGCAAGCAAGCCCAGACAATAGCTTTAGCCATGACTGATTGCCTTGCTGTAACCCACTTTATGTTAAATGTATTCTTGCTGTTCAATTCCACAACTGTAATTTTGTTCTTCTGCACCGCTCAGCCCTCTGTGGACTAACCAGGTTCCTTCAGTAATGATTTCTTTTCTATTGTATTGTTTTCTGCATAATCAAGTTGGTAGGTAGGGGTTTAGGTGACACAGCCATCTGTCAAGTTCATTTGCTCTGAAAATGCAAGAAATAATGGCCTCTACAACTTGGGGCTATCTGTTATAAAGGAAGAATATCAGCTTTTACCCTGCACCATCTTCTCATCTCTTCAAATTATCATTTTTTCTACTTTCTATATAAAATACATAAGGTTCTCTTGACATGACTGATTGGTGAAAAAGAAAGCTATCACATGTCCACCTTGTATTGCAATTTATGCAAGCAATCCAATTAAGGAGAAGCAGCTAACATCCAGACTAATGTGCCTGTCGTGAAACTAAAGAGACTGCTCCAGACTGCTCCACTCAAGTGTTATCATTGCTGGTTCTCTGACATTCTAACTGCTTCCTCCTTGAAGTTTGCATAATGTGTAAATGTAAGGGAGTTTGCATGCCACAAAGGAAAAGGAAAACAGTTTTTCATTTTTTCCTCCTCTAAAATAAAATGCTCATAATAATTCTTATAAAGAGCCTTTATCAAATTGTATCTGTTTGCTGAAATGACATGCACTTGGTGGGGAAAGACATTAAAAAGCTGCCTGTGAGTTCTCAACCTTTTTCAGATATAGTGGAAGCAGGCTGGGATAATCCAGGAATGATCCCACTTTTCTGTGTATGTGTGTGGAGGGAAGAGAGTTGTTTATACAACAGAACAACCTCTATCTAACATGATGCCAGCAGCTGGAAAAATTTTGGTTGCTGTAGGTTAGAGGCATCTTTACATTAAACCCATTTGTTGTCACCCCTACTAAAATGCAGAATGACCAATTGCTCCCACTCAGCTTAGACCTCCAATGGCCTGGTTAGAAAGAAAATCACTTCCCGATACCATTAAATGGTACTACTGAAACATGGAATTTTCTACTTCAATGAAAACATAATTATTAAGTGGAACGTCACACTTTTATCACACTTTTACCAAGACAATTCCCCCATTATCCGCCTCCCAGGGCCACTGATGTGAGATAAGACGCTCTGCTGGATGAGAGATTCCCTGACAAGGGAACAACTGCTGTTGTTCACAGAAAGTTAAATAATGAACCTGAACAGCAGGTGTGAAAAGTGATAAACCCATTAATGAAATTAGTTAGCATTAGTAGCCACCTACTGAATATTTCCAAAATATCAAGTCAGTCTTAAAGTGTATATGAATGTTCTGTGTATGAAAAGTAGACAAAAAAACCAGAGAAAGATTGTAAAGAAGCTATTCTGTGCTCTATTTATGCCCCACAGTGCAAAACTTGAACATTGTGTTGGTGCTGTGTAATGCATTTCATGCAGAATTGGAAACAGTCCTCCGGTCTTGTCTGTGGAGTTCTTTAAACTGTGCTCTGACTGTTGTCACAGAAATTGGGCATGGAAAGTCATGCAGACCCCACAAAGAACTAATTATTCTATCAGAGCTTGCATCTACTGCAAGTTTTGTGTGCTGTTTCATTACAGAATAATATTTTCTGATCCAGATAAGAATATTGTTTCTTTCTGGGGTGAGATTTCAAGCATCTCAGAACTTCATGAGACTTGAACACTACGCATTGTGTGCTGCATCCATAATCAGTTGCAAAGGTGATTTTGAAAGTAGAGTGAAACATGATTAACTTCACCTGTTGAAATCTGGGCTAGATGCTTGGTGCTCTTCTGAACTTTCAGGGAATCGCCTTTTGCACCTGGGACCAGCCATGGTGCCTTGGATGTGTTGGTGTTTCTCTAGAAATCACTACCACTGGCTAGGGAAAAAGTCAGGTACCTGACCTAGTGCCATGCTCTGTTACTGTGTTCTGAATTTTGAGTTATAATTGAGCTCACATTATATGAGGTAGCCAGAAGTCAGATCATGGGTGGAAGTGAATGTCCGCTATCTCAGTGTTAAAGTAACAAACCTGGCAATAGGAAAGCAGCAAGTATGTGTAAGTACCTCAGATCTCCCATGATCTCTTTTTACCTGCAACTTGTAAACACTTTAAAGGTGGCTGCTTATACAATTACTATAGTAGATCGTATAGCACTGTTCCAAATGGTCAGAATTTCTAGTTGATGTCATCTTGAATTTTACACTTTATGCTCCAAATATTTGGAGAAAAAAACAACATTTAAGTGGTATGACACAGCTGAAATGAAAATGATCATTTTAATGTGAAAAATGTTATCCTCATTTTTTTTTGGTGCGCTGTGAAACACGCACAAGACACTGCTCTCATCTAATAGAGTTATACTCAGTCAAATTCAAACTAGCTATGAACAGGTGCACCTCCTGTCGGAATTTCTTGGCCTCAGATATTAAATAAAGTTAAAAAGAGAGGAAATAGACCTGGGTTTAAAGAGACAGGAACTAGATTTGGGCTAAAACTGGCTCAGAAAAATAGAATTAAAAGTTAAAGTACTGAAAAGAAACTTGCAATGGCTGCAGAACAAAAAATATTTACATACAGGGAGTGTTATGCTGCTCATGCTAAAGTGACGGGCAGATATGCTTGCAGTGGGGATCTTTAAGAAGGAGGAATACCTAGTTGAAGGAGCAATAAATGAAAGACAAAGTGTAATTCTCGATTAGTTATCTGGGAATTTGTTGTTTAGGTTAGTTGTTTAGGAATAGGCGGTAGAGTTCTACGCTGCGGGAGAGATGATGCCCAAGAACCAGCAAGCAGCCCAAGACCATCATCACCTTGCCTTCAGCTGCTCAGGTAGATATGCTGGCAGGGTCATATGAAAGGAGTGTAAATAGGACCAGCAATTTCAAGTGGTTTTGTGAAACAACAGGGACTCAGACTTGCATGTGTGCATGCAGATTGTCCAGAAATGCTGATGCCTTTCCACTTTCTGTGAAGACAATCCTTTCTTTAGCCTTGGTGTCCATGCAACTCAGCCTGCTTGTTCAGGCTATTTATGTATTCACAGGCAAAATTGTAATTTTACTTCCCAGAGTGTTAGGTGGACATTGCTGAAAACCACAGATGTGTGCTTTGGCTTTTTATATGAAATAATTCCGCAGCCATTTCTCCCTGTTAAATGCAGAATTTAATTTAGCCATGCATATCATAAAAATATGGGATGTACCATGAGACTGAGTAACCATACCAAAAGAAAGAGTTTTCAGAATGTCATGACTTAGAAATTATGTATGTTGTTATTAATACTTCATTTGGATTTCAATGCACCATTATTTTCTCAGTATTAACTAAAGTAAATTATTGAGATAGTTAGTTTATTAGGTGCCAGACAAAGCTTTACTGTGGTAGGTACCCCAAAACTGAGGAACAGAAATTCACAATATTGTAAGACACTTTAAAGGCATGGGATTTCTGAAAAAATACTAAGATTCTTCCTGGAAAACCAGATTTTTTCAGCACTTTTTAGTTGAGTATGTGCATTCACTTATTTCTTCTGGAACTATTCACTGCATAGTGTATTTAATTGCAAAAACCAGGCTTAATCTACACAATTTTTTAAATTTTATTTTTACTGGTTACAGCTGTTAACTACAAGAAATTCAGCAGAGTAAGGAAGGTTTCCCCTCCCTTCCTCCAAATGCATAATGTTTGTATGTTGGGGATATATCCCCTGTACATAGAAGAGAGGCCCAAATTCATGTTCTGATTATTAGTGTTATAATTTTAAAGAAGTTTTAACATAGAATTTAGAAGGTTATGATAGCTATGTTCTGTACACAGCAGCTGATACTTAAGGTATCATAAGACCCTAACACCTCCTTTTTTTTTTTTTGATAGGATACATGCATTTTCCCCAGTCATTTCTAAAAACTTTTACTAAAGTAGAGATGCTTAGGGCCTGTGGGACAAATGATCTAGATGGGTGAGAATTAGACGTTATGTTTCAGAAAAAAAATGTAATTTTTCTATAATGAAATGAAAACATATTGTTAAATACTTTACCTTAAAAATGATTGAAATATCTTGCTCCAGACTTATTTTTATAATGATATGATATGACATGAAATAAAGTTAATGAAATGAAAATAGCTTAAAAATAGCAAATTTCACTTTCAGAATAACATATTTCAAAGTCTGTTTTAATTTCTTGGTTTTTTTTTGATAATACAGAATGTCATGGAGAAAATATTTCCATGAAATACAATCTTTTGATGAATTTGTAAATAGGAGTTACAGAGTTTGCTTTTCATAGTTTTAAATTTTCATTAAAATTTCAAAAGGGAAAAGTTTGTCATTTTTTATGCATTAGTTCAAGAAAGTTTCTTCTAAATATCTATTATGGGAAAGAATAATTTTGACCAGCTCTGTTTGAAACCTAGGATGTTCTGACCCTCAGCACAGAGTTCTGCCCTTTGTGCAAAAGTAATTTCTAGCAATAGTAAGCTGTGACTTTCTATGTGTGACCCACCCTCACAGAGGAATTTTTTCAGTGGGTTTTAGAACTATTTTCTGAACAGCAGATGCGTGGGCTTGTGTAAAATTTTAACATTTCAAGAGTAACATTCCATTATCTTTTTCTAAATAGGAGGTTAAATTTATTGACAGACACTGAATCTAGTTCAGCATGTCCTTCTGCTCAGGAGGGAAGGTGTTACTAGTCACTGAGTAGGTGGCACATTTCTTCTGTGCAAGACAGCAGGTCCTGGCTCTGATGACTCCAAAATTCAGTGAGAAGCAGGAGATGGGACCTGCTGCCTTTCTCAGGAAGCTGTGGCTTCCTGCCCTATTGTGTTTAAGAGAATATCTATCTGTGGGAGGTTTCTGGATCTGGTTGTGGATATAGTGCCTCAGCTGCGGTTTGTTGAGGCCTTGATTTGGAAAGGCAGAATCTGAGATTTTCCATGTTAGGTATTGGAACTCTGTTCCCAGGTATATGGCCAGTGATGTTATAAAGTCTCTCAGATTTATAAAATGGACAGTTCAATCTCATCTGGCTCCTGATGTAGGAGTATTGCATTATTTCCAATAACAAAACTGCAAACTGGGGTGAATTATGATCAGTCAACAGAAACACAAACTGACAATGGCTGGCTTCCCTTCTGATAACTTCACTGCTGAGCCAAATGTTACTCCTCAAACCTGTAGGTCAGTCCTCTTCTGTGTTGTAGAACAGATCTAGAAAGAGAGCATGCTCGGTGAAATTGGTATTTAGGGTACTATTAACACAGAGCAGAAGGCTGGAGATCTAAGCAACAGACCTCTAGAAAACCAGTGAACACATATTTTTGTGATGACAAGAAGTGGGTAATTCTGAGGACAGTAAAAGACACTTCTCTGGCAAGTGTCCATTTCAATCCCAGCCACTCTAGGTTAAAGATGCTAAATCTATAAAAGAAACAGAGATTAAAAAAAAAGTCACAGAACTAATTTTGAGGAATGGCTGTAAAGTTTTCATGGAGTCTTTCTATGAAAGTTCAGCTAATGCAGAATAAGCATGGTCAAAAAGAATAACACTTAAACTCAACAGCATCAAAAAATTAAAGCAATAGTGTGTTATGGAGTTTTACTGACTTCATTGCCAGCTCTGCATATATACACGTGACAGCTTGGATCCTATAAGTAAAAATAGATAGGTCTCAAGCATATACAGTAACTTTAATATAAATTTCTCCTTCCCTTCATGTCCCTATTTCTTTATAACATCTTTTTTTATTTTATTTTATTTTATTGTAACAGCCTTATGATTCTCTTCAGTATTTTATTTTCTGAAGCAGTCTTTAATCTTTCTTTCTACAAAAAGGTTAACGGCAACCAGTATTTTATAAATTACAGCTTTATAGAAAAAGCAATAGTGAGAAAGGAGAAGACTTAAATTTCTTAAACCTCTGCATAAAAATAAGTCTCTGTTGTTACTAACGGTTATCCTAAACCTGTGATTAGCTGATATCTTAAGCTAAGCCACTTCTTACTGTCCTGTGTCTTTTATTTATGAGATAATTGTTTTCTATTGCTCGACTGTTAAAAGGTAATGTTACCTTGGTGTCACTATTTAAATTTTTCCAGCTGAATGCTGGATCGAAACACTGAATTTCAGAGACCGGAAAATGTCAGTCCACCAACCCCATATCAAGAAAAAAAAAATTCAGCTCATTCCCCTTCAGATAAAATTCCCCTTGCTTTAAAGGAATGTTTGCCAGAATAATGAACAATATTGCAAGCAAGGTTGGTTGCCTGACATTCCTTTTTAAAATACAGCTTTTTTTTTTTCTTTTAATTTTGACACAGCTTCTTTCCTCTGAAATTTCCCATACCATGTGTCTGATTTCTTTTTATTTCAACTAGGTTTGCTAGCTTTTTTTGGTCACTATTAAAAATTGCCAAGATCCTTCCTTTCAGATGTTTTCACAGCTTTGTGTTTTGGAAAATGGCTGGACGGCAAATTCAGGTTGAATTAGCTGATTTTGGACAAGCTATCATAAATAGCAACATGTTTTAAATCTTAAACAAACTGCATTTTGCATATGCTGAATACTTTCTTATTTGGGCTGACAACATCTCATTTGATCAAATAATACCCTGCCTCCCCACAGCTTGGATTGCTGAACACACTGCGCATAAAATATTCCCACAGAATGACCCTGTAATTTTGCTACTGGTGTCTGCGGGGTGAAGTGCTATTGGAAACCAGAACTGAGTTCAGGAAATCTGCTCACCTCTTCTGTCAGTGCAAAGGATTCACCCTACTAAACCATGGGAGAGGGGAGAAGACTGCGAAGAGGAAGACGGCACACCCGGGAAGAGAAGAAGAATTTGACTGGAGTTGGAAAGGAGCGGGTCCAGAGAAGTAAGAGGTAACACCGAGAGAAGAGTAAGACTGAGCGTGGTAATATGGCAGACCCAGGACATAAGGGGAATAGAACAGGCAGACCAGAGTTAGAAACAGAAAGGGAAATTAAATGCAAGGGGCTTAGTAGAGATTACTGAGATCTCATAGCTGGGGGGAAGAGACGACGGCTGCTTGGTTAAAGTGAATGACATGAGAAGGCATGAAGTATTAGGTGGTGGTGGTAAAGTTTAGAAAAAAATTGAATGCAGGTAAATATAATTAGAAAGCAAATATGAAGAGAGGAAGAAACAGCATATCTGAAAAGGAACAAAGAGCCAAGGTAGGTAAGATGTAAGTACAGGAAAAATTAGTTTGTTAATTACAATTTAGTAAAGTATAAGGAAGAAGAACAGCGGAAGCTACTACCGTGCAGCTTCCCTGAAACCTTGGAATAGCATCCTTGTTCTTATCATATACCTGGAAACCATACAAAAGAGAGTGTGTAGTTCATAAAGCTGATCCACCTATAAAATTCTGAAGTGTCAGCATCAGCTAATCTATTAGCCTAAGAGACTGCAGTCTGTGCTCTGAACTTAAACATTTCTGCTAGCAGACCACTAGCTTTTCTTGCTTTAAATCTAGGAAATTACAGAAAGTACACATAAAGCGTGCTGCAGTAAGATCTCCTAGTTCTGATACACCCTAGTCTTGAGGTTGTTAGCCTGAAATGACAGACAACAGAAATGGTGTGTGGGCTTGTCTGCATGTAACAATCACAGATATATCATAATAAACTTCAAGGCTTTTTGTGTACTATTGGTTATGGACTGATTTTGCCAAACTGTGTTATCACAGATCTCTCTTTTCATCCTGCATTCCCTATTGCTCATGCAGCCTCTGGTGTATATTGCTTTTCCAAGACAAGTTTCAAATTATTTTTTCTTTTCTAAAAGCTCAGGCCTACAAACTATGTAAGCAAGCTCCTGGAATGAAGGAACAAACAATCTGTATGGCTCATATGTGCCCTTTATATCAATTATTTGGTAAGGGAGCAATTTAAATGGAAAGTTTTCATGATTCACATAGTTACATGTTTATGGAAAATATGAAAAATGCATTGGCACAGAGCTTTTTGTGAATGTTTTCATAATAATGGTGCCAAGAGTACCTAATCTAAGCCCAGAAAAGATCTAATAGGTCACAACAAATGTTTGTGAGAGAGAAATGCTTTCTGTGAACACATTGAAAGATTTTTATTTTTTTATAGAACAGAAGAAAACCACAATTCTGATTGTAGGGCCCCTGAGAATATCTATTTTTGTTTATTGAGAAAAATCAATCACTTTTTTTGGAAGGATTAAGACACAGAATATCATCATTTTTTGTACAACAGGGTTGTTACACTGTGAAAACATGCCAAAAAGTCTTGGGGAGAGAGGCAGAATCTATTAAGAAAAACATTAATTTCTCTTTCTTATTGGCATAACTTCTGCAGCAAAAGATACAAAATTGTCAAATTATTTTATTTTCCTCACAAATTTACTGGAAGTTGGGTCGTACCCAGGGAACCTGGTAATCTCCCACCTGTAGAGCATTAATATAGTGTATAGAACAGCAGATTTATGACTCATTCCAAAGACAAGCATGAAACTGTATCTTTTCCTTTTACTGAGAGGGCCTCTGCATGAGACGAACTAATACATTATTGTAGCCTAACATACTTGTTAGCTATTTTCCTTTCCTGAATTAAAAAATTGAATTATATACACTCAGTCTAGTTACTGAACCTGTAAAGTTTATTAAAGTTTATCGACCATGTGTATACACTTCAGGATTTAGGTTCAATTGCTTCTTTCAAGCTGGAACATTGAATTAAGATGCAGTGCCTTGCTGTGGCTCTCATGGACTCCAACTGAGCTACAGGTAGCAAAAGTCTCCTTCAATTAGACATAATCATCACTCACAGTCAATAATTGTGCTAAAGGCTGCTTTCAAATCTGTGAGGGATTCGCATTTAATGTACTGATTCAGCTTGTCTGAGCCAAATTCACTGTGTACTGAAACCAAAGCAATTTAGTTCTTGCCTACGGCCCTTTTGGCAGTTCATCTAGTACTGAGCACTGTAAGGACTGTGAGATACAATTTAATCTGAGACATCTGTGCACAGACGGGACCTTTTCCGTAACAGAGAAAGACTAAGTAATGGCTAAGCTGTAGTTTTATGTGAAGAACCAAGTCTTATCTCTTCTCTGAAAAATAAAGCATTTAAGATATGGTAGAAAGCCAAACCAAAAACAAAAAAAAAAAAAAGGAAAGAAAAAAAAGGAATAAAAAATCCTTGGATTTATGAAATGCACACTGAGGCTACTAACAGCTTTCCTTGCTCCTAACTACATAAGGCACTTGAGCTGTGATCCTTGGATTAACCATTTAAAGATATTATACTTATCGTCAGCTGCAGCTGACTGGAAAGATCTTTATTAAATATGAGAGAGAGAAGGCTCACTGCTTGTGATTTTTGTACAAATATCAAAATTTCCTTTGTATGATGTCTTTTTTTCTGGCTCATGATGTTATTGAGAAAGTGCTGTAATATTTATCTCCTATATCATCCTGACTCCAGAAAGGCTTGTTTTTTCCAGGAAAAGCTTAAAAGTCCTGTAGTTACCACAAATAATATTGCATAGGAAGTTTTAATGATAGTGAACCAATAGCTGATAATGTCTGCCAAGTTTTACTGACTTAAACCAGGTTTGCACCATGAGTTTGCACTCAACCGTTCTGTGTTCTCTACTTGCCACTTTTCTGAAATAATAGAAAACCTTGTTATAATGAAAGAGCCATTCTTGGATATGTCTTCAAAACCATTTTCAAAACACTTTTGTTTATATGAAAGCAAGTCAGGGAGCTAGCTGGAGAGGTGAAAAGAGATCTATGTAGTCCACTAATCATGGAGATACTGCCTTTTGTCAAGGACCCTGCTTGTATGAAGCAGGAATCCACACAACAGCCTTCCTTGGACGAAACCTGTTTGGCAAAAGTACGACTGAGAAGATAAAGCCCTATCACAGAAAACTGTGAAAGCATGAAGTATAAAAGCTTGGCTGTGGAATCTAATTGCAATAAAGTACATTGTTAATATAAACTTTTGTACTGAGGCTCTGAATAATAAGTCTGAAGGGCCAGTTGAAGCCTCCAACAGTGTTAACCCGTCTGCAATTACTTTAAGTCAGGTTACAGATCTAAACTTCAAAACTATGACAAAAATTTCTCTGAGATTTACATTTTTGGTCAAGATATGATGCCTTGAGTGGAATGTGAGGTAATCAGAATTTCCTTTGTTTATTTCCTGTGACAAACAGAGCAGCCCATTGGCTTGTTTGTCTGTTATTTTGAGGTTTCTAATGAGTTATGTGTCATACAGTGTGGGCACTGCAGTACCTGGGCACCGAACTTAGGTTTCTGAGTAGATTTAACTGCAAGGATAGGATCCTGTGACATCTGGGATTGCATCTGCATGCCTACCAACATGAACCGTTAAATTCAGGAGATTGTTCATAGTAGGTGATTGCCATATGCAAATGTCAGCAGCAGTCCAGGCTGTGGACCCAGAATGTTGCGGTTGAAGGTCTTCATTTGCTACCAACCTTCAGAATTTTACTTGCGTTTCACCTTGCCTCCATCTGGGTCTGAATTTTGCACTGCTGGCAGCTTAGACATCCAGTTGAAGAGAAGAATAAAGTAAGTTGTCATCCTGAATATGCTGCCCTCTTGCAGTTGGTTTCTGCCTTGAGAAGTAAGTCCTGGAAGCTCACAGCATGCGTGGCTGTGGATGGACATTTTACGTGTAGGTGCCCTTATCATAGCAGTCTTGTGCACTTACCAGAAAGGAAAAAACACAGCTACAGCCACACTCCACAGCTATATAAAATGATTTTTATGTCCCTTTGTTGGGTCTGAACTTTAGTGCCTTGTGGCAGGCACTGACTTTTTGTTCTTTATGGTAGCTGATGGTCAGATAAAGGATATCTTATTCATGGCTAGAGCTGCTACGTATTAAATACATATACTGATCTTGCTACTTGTTTTGATTGCATTACAAATTTCCTACAAGGAGAGCATGAAAGAATAAAAAAACCTCGTTTCCCTTGATAAAATAAAGTCTGAAAAAGAATATATTGCTCTCTGTGTTTTCATTGTTCTTGTTTATTCATCAGGACAGAAATAAATCAGGGACAGAAGAAAGCTTTTTAAGCTCAACAATGGACAGTGTTAGCTCATGAATAAATTGCCCTAAGAAAATGTGGGTTGGAATTATAAGAAAGGCCATCGAGAGAGAGAGGTTCTAAGTCAGCCTTTCTAATGGTATAAGGAAAAAACTACCCCAAGCCCCACTTTGGAATCATCTTAACTGGAAGTTTGAAAGCTGATATAAATGCACAACACGAATGTTGTACCTTATACTAGACAAAGACTGGTTTTCACGCAGAAGATCCATTCCAATCCTGCATTCCCAGAGGTGAGTTCCACAAGTGCTGCCCCGTGAAGCTGAAATTCCAGGAGAAGGTTATTTACACCCAGTAAATCAAGGCAACATTACTCAGGGGTTTCTGACTTCCTAATTTTTGTTGCAGAGTTCTTTAGTGTCTCCTTGTAAAGGACGTGGTGCTTGGTTGAATAGTATTGTATGTAAAAGGTGTTTCATAGTGCATTATCAGCTTCATTTTTCTTAATATGCTTTTTATTAATTTAGTTGTAATGTGTAACCTTCCAGTAATTCACAGGGCAGTTAATGACCAGCTGGACAGATTGAGTCCCTGAGGTAAAAGTAGTAGCTCTTATGCTTCAGCCAATCAAAGGTTTTAAACACTACATGCTAATGAAACGTTTGATAGTGAAAGGTCCCTCATGCACAGCGATATTCCAGATTATTTCTTTTATTTGCAATATTAGCTAGAAATTCTATATTAAAGTCAAAGGACCATTTTATCAACCGGCTTTGTGAGCGGTATCTGTCTTATCAGACCACCTTCTGAACATAAGACTAGAGATCTGTGAAACTTCCCCTTGCAGGTAACTCATGTAGCCTTTCAGTTTTTGTATCATCTTATATTTTGAGACAGTTATTATGACTGCTATAATTTCTAACAGCTAGGTTTTACATGGCTTGACTTGGAATTGGACGACAGCAATAGGTAAAATGCAGTCCATGTTCACCTCTGGGTTTTTGAATGATAACAAAATTTTAGGACAAAAAGGAAATCTTGGATTCACTGCATCAATTTTCCAAGGTTCACACATCTGTATTTAGATGTCAAAATTATAAATTCTTTTATACTGTTGTAAAAAAGAAAGGATAAAAGTGAGAAAATTCTAGGGAAAAATATTCACTGAACAGTTTATTCAGTTAATATAATTTTTTAAAGAGTAATATGCTCAAAGAATGGTATTATATCCATAATAGACCTAGTCAAATACTCAGAGGAAAAGCCATTGAATAATTTATTCAATGAAAAATGACAAAATTCACTGAATAATGTATTCACTGTACAGTACTCAGCTCTAAAATTTTTTTCTTAAAAGATGTAGAGAAATATTTCAAGATGTTAAGGCTTTGTCTTTTATAATGCTTTACCCTGAAAATCAACACAATTCTAAGCTCAACCAAACTCAGATACTAATGATAAGAAATCTTTCAAAGCTTCTCTGAGTTTGACTTTTCTTTTTCATATGTTCTCCAGAATTTTTCACAAAGTTTAGGAGCCAAAAAAGTCTGTAATCCTCCAGAACCCATCTTCAACCTTATGAAATGTTATATAATAATTTTCTTATTGGAAACATAGTCCTGATATATATATATTTTAATAACGAGTGAACGGAACAATGTATTTTTAGATGTTTAATTAACACAAATCTTCACATCTTGTTCATGCTGACAGTGCATGAACAATCCTTGCATTCCAAATGCAAAGACAAATTTGAATACAAAATTCAGTGTTTTTGAAGAATCCCAGTTGTACATGCTGGACATTAAATGTTAAAAAAATCCCACAAACTATTCTCTTATCCAGCAAGACAAAATGCAACGTCAGTCAGACACTTAGACCTTAAGGAAGGAAAGAGAGACACGGCATGCCACAGGTCAGTGATGGATGGTGTTATCAGACAAATGGGTCACAAACATTTGCTTGAAAATATTAAACTAATTCTATAGAAGAAGTGACTAGTTCAATGATAATTAGCTGCATTTTTATGATGCATATAATTTCCATGATGCCACAACATCAGTGCTAACACTATCACAAAGATGATAAAGATGAAAGTAGCTAACCTTCAGGTTAACTCTAATTGGAACACCCTTAAATTAAGGGAAATGACATCTAACTTTAATGTGCAATAACACCCTTATCATTTAGGTCAGCTCCTGTTAATTTGTTTGTGTACTGTAAGTATCAGTCATTTTTTAATTCTCTTGTGTGTTGCATGCTGTACCCTTTATCATTTGGCTGAAAATTAATATCCAAACTTTACATGAGAAAATTTTAGCTTAATTGCTCACTGGTTTATCTATTTCTGACTTTTTCTTTGGCATCTCCAGCATGGAACCCCAGATCTATGTGCAATATGCTTTATAGTTACATGATTCACCATGCATATTTTATCTATTTTGATAGTAGTAAATATATAAGTTTTGCTGAACTTTGGCAACAAATCTAGGACAAATGAAACAGAAAAACATGAAATAAGTTGACTTGTTTCCAGTCAAGAGGAAAAGTTAGAGTCTGCAATAAGTTTCACTATCCAGTGCTGTAGCAACCAGCAATGGAGAGAGATGTGTTGTGTCATCTGTTCCTACTTCTCAACTGAAATCACTGGCAAATCTTATTAGGGTTTGTTATGGCATGATCAAATCATACAATGAAGAAATGCACTTGGAAGAGGGATTCATCTCACCTCACTTTAACTGTCCATAGGTTAGAAGTCCAGTCTATCTAGTCTAGTCTAAGCTTTCATTATAGCCAATCAAAAGAGATAGAAGTGCCCAGACAGCTAGATTAGACTTAGTGTTCAACTCTCTGTTCTTTGTTCTAAAATTATAGGAACTTATCCTAAAGTTCTCACTGCTGAACATCCATTCATTGCATAAAACTTTACTGTCCTCCAAAACTAGCACTGCTCAGTAACTTTCCTGGAAGTCACAAGAGACATTTCGGGAAGGTAAGCCAATTTACTTATTCTTTAGGCCACAAAGTTGGATGCTCTACCTCACAAATTAAACAAATGGGGAATGAAGTGCCCTGTGTTGCCTCCTGTGACATGAGAAATATTTTGTGTTCCACCTTTTACTAGAGTGACATAGCTTACCAAAATGTTAAAATTATTTCATGTGTGACAAAGTAAATGTTGAAATTTCTCATATTACTCTACAGCTAGGCAATTTTCATTTTCAGCTCGTGCCATTATTAACATGGTGCTGGAGGAAAGATAAATATTTTCCGTGTAAATATATAAAAATCTCTCCTATTTCCTTTATGAAAGTCACAGAAAGATTAGCAAGTAGCTAGTTTAGATCATCAGGAAGACTTAACTAGAATGGGAGTCTACGTTATTCAAGAGATGTCTGATGGGCAAGTGATGTTGTCTGTTATGAAAAATAATCATGTCATGACACTACACCACTGAGATATCAGAGTTGTCATTTCAATTTACACTTCTTGAAAATGTAAAGTGCAACTATTAAGTAGTTTAATACTATTCTGTTGTTTTGTCCTCCTGGGAGAAAGGAAAGAAATCATTAATTTAGAGCCTTTTATATAATTTTCCCTGTAAGGAACATTATCGTTTTGTATTTCTGTGAATACAACAATATATATTTTAAAAAATATATGGCTCTTAATATATATGCATAAATGTATATATATGTATAAATGATTCTCAATTAAAAATATGCAGGAAACTCCTCTTTAGAAAATGGAAAATAATGCTTCTGAATATTGAGTCTGTGACTACAAGCACAAAATGCATTTTGTTAAGGGAAAAAAAAACTCCAAATAAATACCTAAGCTGAACCTGGTATTGCTAAGTCCAGACTTGGGCAAAACTGGGTTTTATGTGTTTAGTTTTACCTGTATCTGAGAATAAGTAACATTTTTTTGCTATGGTTTTGGAAATTCTATCAAAGTATCTGCCAGTCACTTGTCAAATTCCATGTTGTCATTTTTGGATATAAAGATTTCAATAGCAGTCCTGCTGAGAATGATAACTGCTAATGCACGTGTTCGAACATGTGATGTAAACTGTGATCCTCTGTGTTCAAAGCTCCACAATGTTTGTCTAATCTGTTTGATGCTATTCTTCCCAAAAGGAAAGTATTGTAACATCCCATAAGATACAGAAGAGATAAGATTCAAAAGACACAAAGGATTATACTTACACCTATGCCATAGCTCACTGACTCCTCAGATTACAGAATGGTGAACAAACCCATATTATATCGCAAGAAAAGGTCATCGGAACCTGGCACTTATTAACAGTGTTGGAAAAAATTGCTGACTTTATTTCAGTGTGTTGCAAAAAGAAGCACTTAATATCAAGCAATGAAAGAGAAACCAGTGTTAATACATATATTCAATGTATGTAAACTGATAAATGCATATTGTGGCCTGGTTTTACATTTCAGAAATGAATGAGAGATTCATACATAATTAAATATCCCCATATCTTCTACTAAAAAGGCAAAGATGTGTGAGATGTGTGCCTTCAGGTGAGTTTATCAGTGTGCATTGGCATATAAATGTTCAAAGTTTTCAGGAAGCATAAGTGCTATACAATAGAAATAATTTTCTAGCACATCTACCTGCAACATTACTTTTGAAATAAAGTATACTGGTAACTAAGTATCAGGTATAAATGTTATCACTTGCTGAATTGTTACAATGTTACTAAATCTGTCATAAGGCAGACAATACAAAAGGATCTACTGTATCACGATCTCAATGACAACATACTTATTAACCATGCTTATTGTTTTCTAAGCATGAGATTCTGCAACTTTAACAGGATTTGATTGTTTAACCATTAAATAAGTACATTTGAAGACAAATTGTTGAAATCATTAGGGACCTTTGCTATGTAGCACGACTGGTTTATGATCTGCATTAGAACCACCTCCTTTTATTATGATGAATTTATTATGGTGCATTTTATTTATAGCAATGATTGCTATGTATATTCTGAAATAGTTTATTGTAGTGGATGGGAGAACAACACATTGAAATTTTGCCAAAGAGTTTTGACTGATATTGGTAAGTACATAAAGATAATAAATGTTGAACTCTGTCTACCAAATTGGTAACTGTTATTAGTTATTGCTCTTGTTTAGTTTTTCTGAAAAATATGGATTCCTGTAATACTATCAAGTGTTGTAAGCAAGACACAGGCATAATATGCTTTTTTTTTTACCTGAACCATAACTCTAGGTAGTAATTTAAAGACAATTTGCAAAGAGTAGGACTTATGTTCAAAGAATCATTCATACTGGATGTATGCCTTTACACCACATCTTGATGGTAGCTCTTGCTTGTGTAGTGTCCTGATGTGCCCTTGCATCTTCCTCACATGTATTTGTAAGAACTGAAAAACAATTAATTCAATTGTAATCAGAGCATACTACATATTTTAGGTTTCTTATGAAACTACTTAATCAACAATTTAGATAACGTGAACAGAAATGCCTTCTTTGCTATCAATCTATTCCTAAATTAAAGTTTTGACACCACGTCTTTAATAAAATCATGACTGATTAACGTTACTCATCAAAGAATTTGTTCCTTCATTAATTGTACCCCTATGTTTGATCATGTAATCCCTCTAGAGTTTGAATATTTCCTTGAAAAATGTAGCTTCACTACAGAATTAGTATAGAATTAGCTTGTTTAAGGTGCAAAAAGTTTGTTGTCTTTACTCTTATAACTGGAGGCTCAGTGAAAAGACCAGAAGTGTAGATATTCTTGTTCGGTATGAAACAACAGCCTAAGACAGACACACTTTCTGATTCTGAGCTTTCCTCTCTGCCCCTTAGTGTCTCTTGGAAAGCCAGCAGCTAGACTAGCTTGAGGTGACACTGAGAATACTGATGTTGATATATTGTGCTTGTCTAGGGTATCACTCACTATTTATATTCCCTAACACAGCTGGAAATGTCTTGCTTGTCACATGAGTTTTTAAAGCATCCTTTGCTGATTTCTCAGCATCAGCATCTGAGTTAAGGTTGATGATAGTAATATTAAAGATCCAGAAATAAACTCAATTTCCTGCAAACCAAGATGTAATCTGAATTAAGAAACATGTCTGATATAGAAAAAAGAAGAGACTCACTATCACACCTAATTAGTCAATCAACCATATTGCATCATTGGTTCCGCTATTCTTCTGCTTTGTTTTTTGTGGGATTGGCTTTGGAGAGTCTATCTATATGATAAACTAACAGAAGAGTAAAGAATAATAAGAAAAAACCCACTACATTTTTTACATTTTGTGTAAAAGCTGAGAGATGGAAATGTTCAAATTCTTACATCTGGCTATCAGTGTTAAAAAAGCATAATATACTAAGAATTGTCACACCAGTGGTGTCTCCAGAAACAGAAATGTTATCATTTTTGCCTACAGTTAATACATCTGGTATTTATGCCACACATTGCAGCTGCTTGAATTTGAATCTCCACAATACTCTGGTTTAGATATTAGTAATTTTAAAAACATTTATCGCAATATAAACGAGTACTTTCTTGGTGTTCTGGAACAGGATCAAAACTTCACGTGCAAACTATTATTAATACTCTTACTTTTTCTTACATTTTCCCAGGCTATTCCACATCATAACTATAAGAACAGCATTTCCTTTTAGATGTTTCATCTTGTAGATATGTATCTATTGTGAAATAAATTGGGAGCCTTAACTGGCAACCCAAGAAATTTCAAGGTGTGCATCCAATTATTCATATTTAGACTTTGACTAGATCTCTGCAATAGATTTTACCCAGTGTGCTGGATGATATTCAGTTGAATTTGATCATTGCCTCCTGCTATATACAGTATATTCCATAGTTATAAATGCAACCACCACATTTATTTTGGCTTCCTAGGATTATTTTATGATTACCAAAAACATGTTTAGTCCATAGGTAGGGCAGACTGGGATATGTCAAGTGGCTGTGTCGGAATTCAGAATTTCAGTAATCATACAAACAAGTTTTAACATACACAAAATCAAGTAATAATAATAATAAAAGAACTCCAAATGTAACTTCCTTCAGAACTCCTTTTCATGTGCAAATGATCAGTAAATGTAAGGTGGGTCACATAAATCATAACTCCAATAATTTGAGAAATAAGATAGTATCATATACTTCCTACCTTGTGATGATGACAGCAGAAAAGTGTCATAATTTCTTCTCATTTTGTGGCATATATCTTAATTTCTAACTTATTTCAATAATGCCATACTTTTAGAAGATGATCCCTAGGATTTAGTTACTCTGTGTATGTGGCCTATTTTATTATTGAGCTTATAAAGCCAAAAAAAAAAAAAATGAAGTCCAGCTATCACCATTTAGGAAGGAATATAAAATCATAGAATTATTTGGTTGGAAAAGACCTTTGAGACCATGGAGTCCAACTGTGCCTGTACACTTAAACCATGTCTCACTACTAAATGATGTCTCTAAGAACCATGTCCATGTGTCTTTTAAATACCTCCAGGGATGGGGACTTGATCACCTCCCTGGGCAGTCCGTTCCAGTGCTTGATAACTCTTTCAGCGAAGAAATTTTTCCTAATACCTAAACTAAACCTCCCCTGGCACAACCTGAGGCCATTTCCTCTCATCCTATCACTTGTTACTTGGGAGGAGAGACTGACACCCAGCTGGCTACACCCTCTTTTCAGGCAGTTGTAGAGGGCGATAAGGTCTCCCCTCAGCCTCCTCTTCTCCAGGCTGAACAACCCCAGTTCCCTCAGCTGCTCCTCATATATGACTTCATGCTGGGATTCATTCCAGATAATAACAGGCCTTTTATTAAAGGAACATCCCAGAACACTAAGTAAACAGGAATGTACAAAAATGCCACAAGGTAAAGAATTCTCTGAAGGTTCCTCTGCAAGCAATTGAGTTGTGGAACTGGCTATCTTTATCCTTGAGACAACATTTATTACTTTCTGAAACCCTCCAGGAATTGTCACTGGATGTTCACTAGGCATTCCTAACTTGTAAACATGGTCACTCTCCTTTTAAAGGCTTTGCTTCCTTGCAAAAGCTCAAAACAGTTGAACATACTCAGGTTTGATCAAATGTCTGTCTGAAAATAGTTTGTACTTCTCTGTGCACTTTAGTAATATACCAATGCATCCTAATTAGCATGGTGGGAGGAAAAGGATCTGGAAAGGAAAAGGCAATAGGGTTCTTGCTTTACTTACAGTTAACTATGCTAGTATCCAAAATGAAATTTTCACAGGAAAAAGTTACAAAAGTTCTTTGTAGGTTAGAGCTTTAACTTGCTAAAGCACTACATCCATTCATTCTCAGCATCCATTCCTACATATCCTCTTGCTAAGGATTTACCAGGTGATTTTTTTCCTTTCCTGTGCTAATGGGGAGTTTTTCATAACCATGTAATCTGCATAGTTTAATTACTAAAGGAATGTAAGACTATTTGTTGAATGAACAAGAATCTTAAGATGCGTCTTAGTATATATGAGGGATATCAGCTCCTATTTCAGAATGGAAGCCATTACTAAACTATTTATTGAAAGGCAAGGATTAAGTTAAACTATGTTTATTCATCTCAGTAACTGCTGTTTTTCATAAACAGTACGTCATCAAGGATTACATGCAAACAATAAAAAAGTAGCATTGTCTTTCTCTTGTTTATGAGTTTTCATTAATTCATTGAAAAGAATCAAAGCCTCTGGTGAAACTGTTGGCTATAATCAATGCTCTAAATCTTACTTTGCTTCACTACAAAACAAAAGAGGTCCCCAAAACAAAACATACGCTTATCTTTGGTGAAGGGCTGTGGCATAGAAAGATGATGAAACAAGAATAAAGGAAAGGAGGAATTAAAGAACTTTCTCAATCATAAAATCCAGTCTCCTGTACTGGGAGATATCACATCAGATAATCAACTCCAAACATTTTGAACCCCATTTTTAAAAGCTATTTATTGGAAGATTATTCCAGAACCTAATTTCTTTTACAACTGTAAATCTAATTTCAGACAAAAGTATATACACCTTCATTTAAAATACAGTTTTTATCAACACTGCCTTTTAACTTAACTAACTTTATACCCTTTTTCTTCTTTGTCTACTTCTAGATAACACTCATACCAATTAACTCTTCCATTAGCTTTAAGTTTTTTTCATTAGCATAAGTTTTACTTTCCTCCAAAAGGTTTCCTATCACCCTACTACACTCCTGCAGCAATTGCTGTTTAAGCTTTTTTAATATGGGCAGAACTATTATTAATCTTGTTAGACTTCAAAAAATTGAGGGTTAACTCTTCCCAGATACAGCCTTATCAGCTTTACTACAGTACTTTTTGTTTTGGTTATCAATATTATGTTTCTTCAGTAGTTTAGGATTTTCTATTTTTCTGCCTCATCTACTGCCTGTGTGATCACAGTGCTTGCTGTCAGTTTCCCAATACAAAGAATGCTTTTCACTGATTTTGTGAAATGTATATATTCTCATGGATACTGAAGCTTTATTTTTTTCTTTCTTTCTTGCTGTCCCTTGTTTTCCACACTTATATTACTTTACTTAGGTAGCATTCTCTAAGGAGAAAAGACACCATTTGTTTTGTTCAGATTTCTCATACCATTTCTTTTTTAAATTATTCTTATGAGTCATGCAAGCCTATCACCAGAAAAAAAGGGTACATACCCATGGATATTTTGAAACTAACACCTCCATCTTCCTCACAGCACCAGCCCTTGATTAATCTCTGTTTTTGTCATCTCCAACCTTCTTGTTTAGAGAGTAAAAGCACTACTAAAACATCTTCCTTAGCTTTAGTGCACTAAGAATTTCACAGTGACACTGCCAAAGAATGATCAGCAGGTTCTTTCACACTGTTTGCAGAATCCTATTCAGCTTCATATGCAGAGCCTTTATGATTGCTTTTGGCACATGGTGCATGGGATTTTATGTTTGCTTGGGTTTTGTCACATATCTGTCAGTTCTTCTAAATGAGAAGTTTCTTATTTATGTGGACCTGCCCATTCTTCAGGTTGGTCTGGAACCTCTGTTTTCTCCCTTACACCCTGCTCCCCATCTGTAGATTACTTTCCCTTCCCTTGTCTCTGTGACTACTCTGTGTACAAACTCTTTTCCAGCACCAGCCTTGAATAATTCAATCTCTCCTCTTCCATGCTTAAAGAGATAGCAACTTTTTTTCAGTGCTTTTTTATCTTCCATCTTTAATCTCTGTTTCTCCTCTTCAGTGCAGCACACTTGCTCTTCCGTTCTACATCTGCTTTTCTACCTGGCTTCTTTAGAGAATCATAGAAGTGCTGGTTAGAAGGAACCTCTGGAGATCATCTAGTCCTGGTCAAAGGATGACTACTGCCAATACCAGATCAGGTAACCAAATTTCCAGCCAAGTTTTGAGAACTTTCAAGGATGGACATTCTACTATAGCTTTGGGTACCATGCTGCTGATCATTCTGTTTTAGTGTTACCCTTCTGTCTTAATGAAGAACTTTTTTCTAACATCGAGTCTGAACATCCCAAACCGTGATATGTGGTCACTTCTCCTTGTGATATCATTTGCCACTGCTGAGAAACATCTGGTTCAGTTATCCTTATAAATCCTTCAACCAGTTGTAGGCTGCTTGGAGATTCCCTTCATTAGCCTCCTTTATTCCAGTTTAAAGAAGCTCACCTTACTCAGCATCTCCTTTTAGGCTGTCATAGGTTTATAGAATCAGAGAATTATAGAATCATTTAGATTGGACCTTTAAGGTCATCAAAGCCAACCATTAACCTAGCACTCCCAAGTCCACCACTAAACCATGTCCCTAAGTATCACATCTACATGTCTTTTAAAAACCTCCAGGGGTGGGCACTCAACCACTTCCCTGGTCAGCCTGTTCCAATGCTTGATAACATTTTTGGTGAAGAAATCTTTCCTAATATCTAATCTAAACCTCCCCTGGCACAACAGCAAAAGGGCATTTCCTCTTGTCCTATCACCTGTTACCTGGGAAAAGAGACCAACCCCCACCTCACTACAGCCTCCTTTCAGGTAGTTGTAGAGGGCCATAAGGTCTCCCCTCAGCCTCCTCTTCTCCAGACTAAACAACCCCAGTTCCCTCAGCCGCTCCTCATAAGACTTGTGCTCCAGACCCCTCACCTGCTTTGTTGTCCTTCTCTGAACACTCCAGTGCCACAATGTTATTCTTGTAGTGAGGAGCCCAAAAATGAACACAGTATTCGATGTGCAGCCTCACCAATGTGTACAGGGAGACAATCACTTCCCACTGCTGGCCACACTATTTTGATACAAGCCAGTTTACTAGTACTCTAGGCTCCTAACTTCCTTGATAACCTGCCACTAGGCTTTTGTGAGTTTTTCAAGACCTCTTTGGCACCTCTAGGGTGACCAAAACTAAACACAGTATTTCACGTGTGGCATATATAATTTGTGAAGAGAGTGTACTGTGAATTCCAGTTCAGTTTGGCATCCATTGTAATCTCATGGCCTTTTAGCTGGGCTGATATTCAGTCTGTTGGTTCTCAGATTGTACTGATGCCTACCTGATGCAGGTGAAGAACTTTGCATATCTCGTCACTGAACTTGAGGAGGTTTCTGTTGACCTAATCTTCAAGTAACTCAAAATCACTCTGGACTGCTCAACAGTCAATCCCCATCCTTGTCCCCAGTTTAGTGTCATCTGCAAGTTTGCCTATAGTTTTATCATCCAGGTTTTTAGCTAAGCAACTGAACAAGATTAGCCCCAGTATTGTTTACTGCTTATTGCCTGCTAATTAGATACTGAGCCACTGATTATTGTCCTTTTGGGCCCTGTGGTCTGCCAATTTTTAACTCATCTCTTTTCAAACTTCTTTTACTTTGGCATTGTGGTCACATGTTTCCAAAAAACATGTTCCTTCAAAGCAAAGATCTGAACCCATATGAGTTTTCTTATGAGCTCATATGACAATGTTTCATTGAGCAACACATAGCAAAAAGAAATCCCATGTCAGCACTTTGAGGTAGCCCTCTTTCCCAGGAAAAACAACAAACAGGGAAAAAGAAAAGACTATGCCAGTGATCATGCAGCTCTTACTTTCTCTGCCAAGAAGAGCACAACCATGCAAAAACAAGTGTCTTTCTCTAACACAAAAGTGATAGGAAGCTGCTGAATATTTACATGTTCCATTGGATATTGATACAGCCTGGAAGTTGGAAAATAAAAACCTCCCCGCAAAGTATTGCTTCTGATGAATTCCTACATTTAGAAAAGCCCAACATGTTCAGAAGTCAAAACCGAGTAACATACCAGACAAGTGAAATAATTTTTAAGCATTTGTCTTTTCAGTATTGTTTTCTCCCTCCCTCTCTGGCTCAACCACGCACTCCAGTGCATAGACACTCACAGATGTCTGAGCCAACCTGCCAGCTGTAGCTTGGGAAAGAAATTTCTGCATCAGGATGCTTCCATCTGCCCCACCCTGCCCACAAGGATGGCTGTAGACAAATTAAAATATCTGGCAAGCAAGTTCAGTATTTCGACAAACATTGACTTCTGAAGCTAGGCACATCATGAGGAGAGTTTGCGCCTTCTGCTCAGAGATGCAAGTCCTCACATTTTCATCAGCCAAGCGATCCAAAAGCTCAGAAGATGAAGCACTTATCCTTACTAGTAAGCAGTAAAGTTGGGTTTGACAGTAATGCTTTTAACTCCCTTTCGGAGTCTCATTCAGCTCGTGGCAGCCATCTTGTTGCAGTTCTCAAAGTACAAGCTCTACCAGACTGCTTCCTCAAAAGAGAGCCTTTCTCAGAACTGGCCTTACAGGTACCACCTAACCCTTAATGATTTTAAAGTCTCAAATATTTCTGCATGTATTTATTTAAAATGCATTTCAGCTTACATTGAAAAGGCAAATATAACCTCACACAGGTTAATTTAAAAACTCTGGGTGTAGTGTAATTAACTCACTGTAAAATACAACTGCTACATTTTCCTGATACCTCTGTGTCTTGAAATTACTGTGATGACATGCTGTCTCTGAATCACAATAAGACATTGCTGAGCACTGTTGTCCACCCTAATTGCTCTGCTATTGGAGTTCACCAGAAAATAAAAGCAAGAAGTGCCCATCCACTAAGAACATATTCATGGTTGTTTAAGAGTGGCTATTTGACATTTAAATCTCATTTAGATCACATTTGATTTTGCCTTTACGATATCTTGGTTCAGTTGCCTTCTGTGTAAGTGTGACAGGAGGCAGACTGTTTGGTGAGGGAGCTTTCTGAAAGACTACGTTGTGCTGGAAACATGTTATTCCCCTGTCTTCAGCTCCTAATGACCTGTATTCAGTGAATTTACACCATTTACAATTGGCTGTGTTTCATTTTAATTTTGAAAGATGCCTTCCTCCTCTTGCACCCCTCCCTTCCACACTATTATTTCTGTGCTAAAATATACCTGTTTTTTTGCACTTATTGCAATAAATGTCTTTCAGCTTGGTGAATTTATATTTTTATTACACAGCTTTTTGTAAATGCTCATATGTTCCTTATCTCATTTTTTGTGTCTGTATTTTTTTGCACAAAAATTGTCAATTCTGAGAGTGTAGTAGAAAAGTCTGTCCAACTATTTATTAGTGAGAGCAGGTGAAAGCACACTTCCTTCATTACAAAACATGATTTTTTTAATAAGCTGTCATAAAACCCCAACATAAGTTTTAATGTTTTGATTGGCTTGTCCATATTGTGGATAACACCTGTATGCACAGGAGAAGGACAAACTATAGCAAAATATTAAGTGTTTAAAGCTTAAATCCACTAAACACCTCTGTTACTGGAAGTTTTGACATTGTTTAAATGCAGTCAGTTAGTATTGTAGCTAAGATCTTTCCCATACAGACCAGATTTCACTGTAGGAATAGTTTTTTTCTGAAATCTTCATGATCATAGACAGCTAACTACCTCAGTAAAAGAGAACTCATTTCCCCTGTGAGATTCCTACAGTTGGTAGCTGTGAGATTGGAACAGAAAATGGAGCAACTGTCAGCTACCCAAGCCCAGAAGCTTTGAATTTTCTGTTTTATTCCATACGGAAAATCAGGACACAAAGCCTATATTATTATAATATTAAGTTTATACAATTTCAGTCTTGGAAGATAAGAAACATGAAAGTTAGAACTGAAAATGAAATCTTGATTCTTTCCCTGAAGCAAATGCTTTATTGTGTTTATTACTGCATAATTGTGTTGTAACAATTAGCCCACACATTTTTTCTCTCTTCAGTAAAGGCCCCAATCCTGCAAATACATATTAGCTACTGGATGTTTCTTGGGACCACACACAGTATGTAAAGTTAACTACATACATAAATCTTGATATGGTTAGATATGAGCTAACATGTTAGGAGAATTTGGAAACCCAAAGAAATGACAACAAAAAAATTGTCATCAGTTTTATATATCATTACAAAACCTGAGTCCATCTGTGTTAAAGCTAATGCATGATTCCATAATTAATTTGATAAACCTTTCCATGGTGATGCATGTCGCTAGTCTGACTTTTACTTCAGTGGATCAGTTCTGGTGACACATCCCATGGAATGAAGCAACAACAGAATTGGAGGGAGATGGTACGGTGTGTGTAGTAGACACACTGGATGTTTAATTCTGGGATAGTAACATTCTTTCCAGTGGCACTTTGCAGCAAAGAACCAAATCAAAATATCCAAGTGATTGATTTATGTAAATGGATATATGTAACAATAAATTCATATTAAAATATATTTTTAAGCAGGGAAAACATCTGTAATTTCCATAACTCTTCATAACTTTGAACTTGTATATAACTTTATTCCGTTTTTTTTTTATTTTTACCATATTTTGCAATTGTGTTTACTTCCAATATATTAGCAGTCACTTCAAATTCCCGGTAAAGTAGCAAGCATCTACGATAACTCAGCCCTGCTATTAGTTCCTAACAAAGAACTTAAGGTATTTAACATTTGCCCTGCAAAGAAAGCCGGAGTTAACACATCCTGATTTATTCATTTCAGCCATTAGAAGCAAAACAAAATAACGTGGAAATGCTTTTGGTATCCTGCAGTTCCTCAATTTGTCTAGTTCCTGTCTTATGATTTATTTTTCCTAGATTCCATTGTCACTGGTCTCAGCAGCACCCTCCCAAATTCTGCAGTGACACTGGAGATAGGGAGGGCTGGCACGGCTTCCTTTTGGAGGCAGGAGGTCAAGCAGAGTGTTAGAAGGGCAGCCTGGGGTCAGAATAATACAGTAGGAGTACAGAGAGTACAGTTAGGTTAGCATATTGTTCTGGGGCTGAGAGCCTTTTTCAAACCCTGATCCATCTTCATCCTCGTAATTAGGCGATCCGTGCTTTCAAAGGAAGTGTTGCTATGAAACACATTGGCAAATGAAGGCAAATTTGAGGCCTGCTCGTTTAAGTGTTGGGCTCATTGTTCTTGGTGGTGTAATTGGTGATCAAGAAGGCAATAAAACGGCATGGCCATTAAATGGCCCGAGCTGAAATTGAAAGGGGAGCATTTATACGGTGCAAGCTGCTGCGCGGAGGCTGTAACTTTCACCCTTACGTGAACCAGAGTTTACGGAAAGGCCTGATGGCATGGCTCTTGTTTCACCTCCAGGAGGCGGGGAGAAAAGAAGGGAGGAAAAAAATCAAAACTAAATAGAATTAATGAGCCTTCACACATTGTCCTGTTTCTTTTGTTGTGAAAAAGCTGGGTGAAAATTAAGTGGGATAAGAGAGGGTGGAAAAGAAACACCATTAATATCAGGTTGTAAATTCTACAAAACATTAACTTCATTACATGGCAATTACTGTCTGTAATTGGCAGAACGAAAGATTCTACTTTCTCATCAGTTACCAGTTGTATAGGACTCAGCATTTTTTTTTTTCTTGGCAAAGGTCACACCACTGATATAAAGAATACCTTAATGTGAACTAAAAGAATAACAGGTTCTTTTGCAAATAAGCAAGGGTGTAACTATTAATTGCCGCTAAACATCTTGCTCTGTAGTTTTGTGCCAAAACGTGGCTCACAACTTCGAGAAATAACAACATTAGTGATGTAAAAAGGAAAGCTTTTATTATTTCATGACTACTTGGTCCTACTTTTTGAACAGAAGAAAAACAAGATTTAGAAAGGGATAAGATTATAAAGAAACAATGCTGGCTTTTGAAAATAGTTATCTCAAGAATTTCTTAAAACTAATTGTTAAAGGTGTGCATGGCAAGAAATCATATGCTGTATGAAGAAACATTCTAATTTTGTACAGTTCCTATTATTATTACACCTTTGGGTTGACCCTGCTTTTCATTTATCACTTACCTAGTACATTTATGAAAATATTCCACATAAGCTGTAAGTTGAACTATAACCTGCTTCAGATTTATGTATTTAACTTCAGCTGAAGCTGACGTCCTTAAGACACATGTTCAATGTCTAGTGGATTTGGGGAGGCAGCAGTAGGGGAAGACATTTAATCTAAATCAGTCTCGGAGTTTTCCAAAGGATGTATTTATTTCAAGAATTACATGAAGAAGGAATATGATGAGGGAAGAGATTCATTTTTCATGTGGACATAAGGAAATAAGGTTCGTTCTTTTTTTTGGCAGAAGTAAAAATTTCAGAATTTCTGTCACTGAACTTCAACATTTACCTCAAAACACTGAGAAATACAGAGTGAGGAAGTATGCCTAATTTTATTTAAGAAATACTGAGCTATATAATTTGCTTATTTTTTATTAATACAAAGCATTGGAACACTATTGAGTCAGAATATTTTCATTTCAGTTTGTTGGATAAAAAACATTCACGTCCCTTATGCACTTCACAGTGTAGTAAGGCATTCCCTGGGCTGTACTCCAGGGCTGCCAGGTTCCCACTGCTCTCTGCTCATCAGACTGTTTCTCTTTATGCACAGCATGCCATTTCCAACATGGAAGACACAGTCCCACCAAGAAGCTTTGCCTCTGAGGGAAGAAGAGCTTAAGGAGCCTGAGTGGTTCAGATAACTTCTGTGAGATGCGGGTATTCTATCACAGGCAGATACAATGCTAATGTAAAAATAAAGTCAGTGTGGTCTGTTCAATACATTGAAATGATAACCCCCCCATATTATACCTATTCATAATCATTTTTTCATATCAGCAGAATGAAATTTCCTGATTAAACATTCAGTATTTGTGGACAAAATTTTTGAATTGAAAGTCACTTAACAATAATTTTTCAAGTAACTATTTATTTTTATTGTTTCTACTTAGTTTTGCTCATTATTTTTGATTTGATAAAAGCATTTTATGATATGCTTCATCATATTATTGGTGGAATATTTATGACTTTGTAGTTGATATTTTTTCTGTGTTTATCTCCTTATTACTTCATTTTTAAAGTGAATTCTGCATTCTCCCTTGCCCAAATAGCCAGAAAGGTTCAAATGTGTATCAGTAATGACAGAAAAAGGCCACAACAGGAATGCTCTCACCATGTTTGAACTGGTTCAAGGAAGGGAAAGCGTAAGATCTCCCTGAGGCTAAGAATAGTCTGTAGTTTGGAGTAAGTGCAAAAAGCGCAGATCCATTTATTTTCTAAGAAATATGAAACCCAGTAGAGAAGTGGAAAAGATGGAAGAGAGAGGTCTGAGGAAACTATCAAGAAAAACCTGAGGAAAGTGAAATTATTCACAGTTTTAAACAACTACTGCCAATAAGCCTTCTGGTTGTCATGCATACATAGGCCAGAATCTGGCTTGTGATGAATTGCATTTTGAGCTACATTTGATTAACTAAAAAAAAAAAAAGAAAGGAATCAGTCAGATATATTAAAACTTCATAAGACTTTGTCTACTGATAAGTGTAAGAATAGGTTAAATTGCAGTTGGGTCACAACATTTGCTCTTTGGTTACTACAGCTACACCACACTTACAGAACTGTACAGGTAACTTTTCTGTGTGGAAAACTTGCAAGAACAATGTACCAGCCTGGTTTCATCAATGGTTGTTTCCACAATATACAAGAAGTCGTCTCTCTGACATCAGGCCACCAGCAAATTTGATTTTACATCTGATACCTGCTAAGTCCAGCTCAAGCCCTCAAGTCTTATGCAGCCATGTGAAAGAAGCTCTTGCTGAAGCAGGAAAGCTACATAGTGTGATTCAGTGCAGGGCAATACTGTGAATGAGCTGGACTGGCTTGGGATCCGGAGGCTGTAGAGACAGGTCAGCATTGCACTCCTCGTGGACCAATTAGTACTGCCTAAAAAGGACATGAATTAATATTCTTCCATGGTGCTGCACTGTTCAGCAAAAATGTAACAGCTCTGCATCAGTGGAGTGATGACATCGCCAAGCTCTCCAAGTCTGCCCCACCAGACAGAGCTACACCATAGGACCGACACGATGGGGGCAGGAGCCAGATCCACTCTCCTTAAAAAATGGTTACTGGAACAAATAAACATGTACAGACAAGATTCATAGTGTTTTTGTCAGTATCAAAATGGGGACAAATCAGTGTACTAAATCTGAGAAATAAACCCTTTCCTAGCCACTTTTGCTGGCAATTCAGATGTAAAAGCTGTGTTTGAAAGATGCTTGTGGGGCTAGAATACTGGTTGTAGTTGGGATATATTTTGTGCAGAGGAGAGAAACTAAGGTGAGGACAGAGGTAATATGTCTATAAGGCGTCTGGGTTTAGAAAACAATATTCTTCTCCCCTCCCTTCATGACAGTATGATTTCAGTGTAGAAATACGTTTAGTACGATCTTTTTTTCTTAAAAATGCCCCACAGACAGTGTCACTGTTTTCAAGAAGACATAGGGAAGCTCAGCAATATTCAGGCTTTAGTCACTTTTCTTTTAAAATTATAATAGAGGAACAGGAAAAATTCTGCACAACACTAAAATTCTGTTTTGCTATTGTTTCAAAAGTAGAACTGAAGGCAAAGCTGCTATAAATTCTCCAGATAACTTCAGTAATAACAGGAGGTCAAGTTCTAGAGTAATCTAAAATATGAATTTTCACAATCCAAAATGTGAAAAGAAAGACAAGTTTGTTAATGCTTTGGACTTTGTCATAGACATTTCTTCCCAGCTGAATCAACAGACCCATCCAGAAGCGCATGCCTACATTTGGGGCAGTTGTTCACAACACATGTGGCTCCAGTGGAACTGTCAAAGGTGCCTGGCATACCTTGAGAATTAAGTGACTCTTTCATTCTTTGAGCATGACGATGCTGATTATCATCAACAGACACAACCTCAAACTGCTTCAGTAGCCTGCACCCTGTCTATTCACAGAGAAGAAAGAATTCGTCTGTTTTCAGTCCTGTTCAGTCTTTGGCCTCTTTTCTTGGAACAGCAGCCAGTACCCAGGTTCTGACAATTCGTATGTGCCGAAGAGTAAACTCAAGTTACAACCTGAGTGTTGGCCTGTGCATCCCATCTCTAAATGTTTTGAGTGGTGGTGATTTTTAATTTGAATTCTGTGGCTGTACGTAAGCATAGTTTAAATTAGTACAGCTTTTCAGCTGCAAAGTGCAAAGACTTCATGTCTATTAAGCATGTCAGATACCATTTTCTCAAGGAAACCCTACCTATAACTGTCTTTGAACCAAAACTTGTTCAGTAACTATGCAATGCATTTTTGTCAGCATGACACAACTTTGTCAATAATTTGGCAAAATATATTTGTGGGGTAGGGTGTAGATACTGTAAACCCAGCCTCAAAAAATTCAGTACTACCTCACATTGAGAAAATATCACATAATTATAGACATGTGATGTCATTCATTTAAGTCTAGACAGTCAATTTAAGGAACACCACAGAGACATGGGACATGTAGTTTCAGGGGACAGCTCAGCTCAAAAGTAATATCTCAGCTACATATTTTTTTTTAACGTAGGTACCGCTAGTATTTTCTGCAGAGGCTAGAATTGAGTGACACTTAAAAGAAATCACTGATTGAAAAGGTTTGGGTCTCTCTTTAGAGTTCTGAGATGTAATAAGATTCATGCCAGTCCTGCAAGTCGCATTTTTCTTTCTCTAGCTGGATGTGGGATTTATTCCAGTCAGAGGCCCAGGGAGTGATATGGCAATCCATCTTAGGATAATTATGTGAGCACTGCCACATAAGATCTGATGCCCTCAGGACAGAGCATGCTTCCAACTGCTTTGTAAAATTATCTTAAATACTTCATCAGGGCAGTTCGCATACCAGTTCCATAACTGCTTCTTTCTAAAGCTTCGTGAGGATGTGGGTGGGGGAATTAGTCCACACCAAGCTCATTTTTGGCACACTGAAATACTTGTGTTCGTATGACACATCTCGTAGGATATATTACCTGATGAGATAGGAGTGGAAAGTATAGACTTTCTGGAAGTGTCATAAGTTTGCAGCAGATTAACTGTTTGCTACTGTTCACATGGGAACTCCTTTTCTTATTGAGTCCTACTGTATCCAGCGTAGGCTTTCAATTTCCATCCCTTACTGCTTTTCAACTCTTCATCTTATTTACATTTTTCCTCTGAGGTCATATTAACTGTATGTCATGTTCTTATTTAAATACATGAATTGATTCTCCATTTGCACTCCTGTTTTGAGCTCAGTCTGAGTTTGAATACTGCAGTACCATGGAGTGTGCCTTTTTCAAGGAATTTTGTTGTTCAGACACCCAAACACAGCATGTACTCACCATAAGCAACCAAAGACCAGTAGGAGAAGTGACTTGTATGAGCCCAATTTTGAGACATTTTTCCTAAATTATATCCTGGTCAATTGAGTGGGCACCAATGGAAAACTTATGGCTACTCGGTGAACAAGTGAAACTTGTATATACTTTATCTTTCAAGTTAGTGCAATCTGCCAAGTTCTCCCAGTGTTTTTCTTTTATTGAAACTAATAGCTGCATGATTTCTTCCACTAAACGTTCTACAAGCTACCCTTGCAGTTTTTTAAAAATACATTTTATAGACATTTTCTCATAAAACTCATTACAACTCCAAATGAAAATGTACTGTTAAGTGTGTTTTCATGAGAATTTATAGAATACATCTGAAACATAGAATATTCTTCTGATCCATGGTGTGTTGATTCATGGCAGGCAAGCTGATGGCAAGCCCACCAGTTCAAGGAGTGAATCTGGGCTCCCCAGTTCAAGAAAGATGAGGAACTCCTAGAAAGAGTCCAGAGGAGAGCAACTAGGATGATTAAGGGACTGGAGCACCTCCCCTGTGAGAAAGGCTGAGGGAGTTGGGCTTGTTCAGCCTGAAGAAGAGAAGACTGAGAGGGGACCTCATCAACACATACAAATATCTTAAGGGTGGAGGTCATGAGGACGGAGCCAGACTCTTTGCAGTGGTGCTCAGTGACAGGACAAGGGGCAATGGGTAAAAACTGAAACATAAGAGATTTCAGATGAATGTGAGGAAAAACTTCTTTAGTCTGGGGGTGACAGAGCACTGGAACAAGCTGTCCAGGGGCTTGTGGAGTCTCCTTCTCTGGAGATATTCAAAGCCCGCCTAGATGAAGTCCTGTGTAACGTGCTGTAGGAGAACCTGCTTTAGCAGGGGGGTTGGACTAGATGATCTCCCAAGGTCCCTTCCAACCCTTGCGATTCTATGATTGATTCTGTGTGTGATTTACCAGATGGATGGTGTTCAGACCCCTCTATTTGCACTGGCATAAGTTTCCCTCTCTGTACTTAGAATCATAGAATCATAGAATGTTTTGAGTTGGAAGGGACCCCTAGAGGTCATCTAGTCCAACCCCCCTGCAGTGAGCAGGGACACCGCTAACTAGATCAGGTTGCTCAGAGCCCC
>NW_009260834.1:916839-942395 GCF_000687185.1 Egretta garzetta | reverse complement strand
GGTCACGAACCTGATCTTCTCCTACAGCAGGAGGGGTTTTGCCCTCCCGGTCCCCCTCATGCCATCCATCGGCTCAGGAGGGGTGAGGAGAAAGGTTGCCAGTGAAGACTGAGGCAAAAAAGGTGTTGAGTACCTCAGCCTTCTCCTCATCTGCTGTTACCAGCTTGCCAGTCTCGCTCATCAGCGAGGGTACGCTTTCTTTAACCATCCTTTTCCGGCTTACTATGGTCATATACTTACTATAAGCATATTATTATTATTTTCCCATTCACAAACCATCTTGACCATTATCTAGACCTTTGCAGTTATGCCAAGAGTGGCTGCAGAGCAAACGCTTGTTAATTTGACTGTTAGGTGCAGTGCCCTGTGCTGGGGACCTAGAATTTCATAGCTGGGATCATTTTTCTGCTGGATTTGCACAGGTTTTATGAGAGAATGGGATAACTGATGGCTGGAATACAGAAATAGAGACAATCATAAGCATGAGAGCCACTGTAATTAATTAATCTGCTCAAGAGAACATGGAACATAGCCTTTCACAAAAGCTTTGAAAAAGACCAGGCTGCAGCTGCTCCACCAAGGCAGAGCTTTATTTAACACAACATTCATGAAATCTCACCAAATGCTACCACAATTACCTCAACAATTACAATTACTGATGGTCTCCATCTGATAACCTGCCTATCACTGAATGACTCAGGGTTGCAAATTCTCTTCTCTTATTCATTGCAGGGTCCTTGCTGAAATTTGGTAGATCCTGTATTGAGCTTCTTTCATTATACTTCTTATCATTCAGTTGGTTGCATGCACTCATTTCCTTCAGCTGCCTCCTCTCTCAACTACCAACCTTGTTCGCTAAGTTTATAAGTTTTGATTAAGCATAGGCTTCAGCAGCCCCACTGCAAAACCCAAGTTATACAAAAGAAGCGCTCATTATTCAGTGACTTATCTCCGGTCAGAAGCAACACCTTTTCTGGCTCCCTGTTTTACAGTTGTGCAACCGTTTTTCAGACTCTTCCAACAGAAGAGATCCGGTGGCTGAGACAGCATTGTCTGCCAGTAAGACTGAGGTTTAGGCCTACATGAAGGCCAGATGTTCTGAGCTATTGTTTTATGCAAAATACATAACTGTTGAAAGCTGTTACCTTACTTCATTGACTTGAAAGCAACAAAGCTTCATTGCATATTTCTCAGTCCTTCCCTGTGAGTTTTCCCTTCTCTTTTGACACCAAGGCTTCTTCTAGTCCCTCATCTCTTCCTGAGTTCACAAGCCACAAATGTCCATAACCCTGCACTCCCTTCCCTCTTCTTCTCAGGGGCCTTTTTTCAAAAGGGAAATATGATGAAAAAAAATACTAGAAAAGAGTTGCTCTTTTTGCATTTTAAAGCATTGTTTCTTCTGACTTCTGTTTAAATGATTATTTTTTTTAAATAAGAATTTAAGGAAAAGAGAGGATGGGCTTGGTTTGAGTCTTCTGAAATGATAATAGCTCTGAATTTTATGTTCTTTAATAAAACTATGCTGCAATTCCTTGACTGGGTACAAAAGTAAGAAAAAGATCAGGATTTAAGAAATAAAATCAAATACTATTAAGGCTGTGTCACCATTATCCTGAAATAGGACTTTACAGTAAATAAGAAGACAAAAAACCCAAACCTCCGCCTATTTTCCCCTCTCTCCTTATAAGAGAGCAGAACAGAGCTGGCACATCTTTAAGGATGTTTTCCATAGAGCGCAAGAGCTCTCAATCCCCAAGTACAAGAAATCAGGAAAGGAAGGCAAGAGACCAACATGGATGAGTTTGACCTGCTGGTCAAACTAAAAGGCAAGAAGGAAATGTACAGGCAGTGGAAGCAGGGACAGGTATCTTGGGAAGAGTATAGAACGCTGCCCAGTTTTATAGGGATGGGGTCAGGAAGGCCAAGGTGTGACTGGAACTGAACTTGGCAAGGAACACAAACAATAAGAAGGGCTTCTATAGGTGTGTCAGCCAGAAAAAGAAAGTCAAAGAAAGTGTACTCCCCACCCCCAATAAACACGACTGGCAAACTGGTAAAAACGGATGAGGACAATGCTGAGGCACACAGCTTTTTTGCCTCAGTCTTCACTGGCAACCTCTCTTCCACACCTCACTGGTGGATGAACACAAGGTAGAGACTGGGGGAGCAAAGTCCCTCCCACTGTAAAAGATCAGGTTCATGATCACCTGAGAAACTTGAACATACATCCACACTAATGAGACCTCACCTGGAGTACTGTGTCCAGCTCTGGAGCCCTCAGCACAGGAAAGACCTATTGGAGCGGGTCCAGAGGAGGGCCACAAAAATGGTCACTGGGATGGAACACCTCTCCTATGAAGAAAGGCTGAGTGAGTTGGGGTTCTTCAGCCTGGAGAAGAGAAGGCTCCAGAGAGACCTCATCGCATCCTGTCAGTACTAAATGGGGGCTTATAAGAAAGACAGGGACAACTTTTTAGTAGGGCCCGTTGCAATAGGACAAGGGGTAACGGTTTTAAACTAAAAGAGGGTAGATTCAGACTAAATTTAAGAAAGAGGTTTTTTATTATGAGGGTGGTGAAACACTGGAACAGCTTGCCCAGAGAAGTGGTAGATGTTCCATCCTTGGAAACATTCAAGGTCAGGTTGGACGGGGCTCTGAGCAAGCTGATCTAGTGGAAGATGACTCTGCTCATTGCAGGGAGGTTGAACTAGATGAACTTTAAAGGTCCCTTCCAACCCAAACTATTCTATGAGTCTAAGACACTTTTGTAAATATTACTGTTATCTTTATTAAAGCTAGAAATTTCATACTAATCTCAAATATGTGCTTCATTCCTTTTTAGAATACTTTATGGTACCTATTTATGATTTTCCATACAAAAATCACTGGAAATACCATGTCTGTCAATAAAAGTATATACTGATACAAGGCCCAATTTTGATGAGTAAATAACAATGAAAATAAGGTGTTTATTTAGATAATAAAAACTTGTGTGAAGAATCCCTTATTTTTGTTGTAAATTTATGAGAATGGTCACTTTATTACTTCTTCTGTTTTGAAATCCAGAAGCCCCTTATCATTTTTTTGTGCCACCGTTGGGTAAACTTATAATTATTCATAGAAGGAGAAAAATAAATCTCTGCCTCTGTTATGGTTAAGTGAACAGACATAATGTAGTAAAGTCTGTTTAACAAACTCTCTTTTCAAACCAGAGGGTCATCTAAGTTGTCTTCTTTGTATTACAAATCCATCCTAACATAATTTCTCTTCTAGCCTATGTAGCCTAGGTAATAATACATGTGATTAAAATTCTTGTTATTTTAATGAGGAAAATATACTTAGTTTACTGTATAAGTCATAAGCCAGAAAGTTGCATGTTCATATTCCCACAGTGTGAGTTCATATTACACAATTTACTGTCAGGAATGAAGACAAAATAATTAGGGTTTTAAGGAAGCACAAACCCACCTGTTCTGCAGCACAAACCAGTAATTAAAAGACTTGTAATTGGTTCTTGTATCCACAGATTTTAAAATTGTGAGACTCTACCAGCCATTTCATGTACCTCCCTCAGAACCCAGATGCACTTAGTTAAGAGTTCAATCAGTCACATCAAAACACCCCAGTGAAACTCTCCACTTTTGCCACTCTAGATCTTTACACATCTCTAGAGTTTAAAACTGTTGTTTAAGCAAAAAATGGGTTTAATTTTCTCCTCCTATAAAGCATTGCATGTGCTAAAGCTGACATCACCAGAAAGTGAGGTTCGAAGAACATATTTAAAATCAGTTTTCCTGAAAAGGAATAATATTAAAATACTTAGTGTAGGCAGTTCTAACCAAATACAGATCTGAAGTACAGTACCAATACATTAAAATTAAATCGACCAAACCCTACAAAATTTTAAAATATTCCTTTTTCAGTGGGTAGTGAGGAAAACTTAGTGTAGGATCTGTCTCCCATGTATGCAGGACAAAAATCTATCAAATTAGTTTGTCCAGGCCTTTTAATAACAAGAATCTGCATGCAAAAATAGCAAAAAATTCATCATATATCAAACATCAGGTGACATTTTCTACTGAGACCTCAAATCATGAAGAGAACAATAAGAATTCTAGAAATATCAAATATTTTCTTCCAGTGAATAAAATATTTTGAATAAAACAACAGCAAATATTTGAAGAACCTTTGATGCACTTGAAAGACTCTCCGTAATTTAATGTAATCTGACTCAAAATGAAAATATCGGGCAAACCCCCTGTGTTTCAGAATTCCTTTTAAAATATCTAAAAATGTGACAGAAATTAGTAAATCTAGCAGAAAAGCAAAAATATCCATACCTGTATAAACCATGTATACCTATAGAAGAACTACACTATTTACACCTATGTAATAGGGTGGTTGTCTTACCTTTGCCTGTATCACTATTCCTTTGTGTACAACCATTTCCTGAAGAATATAGGTTATTACCCTGTATTACTAAGCGGTTTTAATACTTATCATAAAATAAAGAGATTAAGATTAGGAAATTTTAAAATGCTGCAGTCCAACAGAGAATGTAGTCCATTCTCTCGAGAGCACAATCAAGATGGTGCAGAGATGAGTAGATCCCTAAAAAAATGCAAGCCTGATGAAGTCATTCAGGGGAACGAGGAGGTATCCAGATAGAATATTTGTATAGGTTCGATATACCTGAAATTTATTGGGAGGTATTTATGTTTTCTAAATGAATTGTCTTAACAGGTTTAGGGGTCCAGAGTCTTACATAGAATTTCAAATAATAAGACGTATAAGAAAGGAAAGCATTATTCCATTCACCAAATCACTTCAAGGTCAGAATATAAAATAGAAATTAAAAAAAATCCCTCTACTACTGAGGCACTTGCAAAGAAGAAACAGAATATTGGTAGCACAAGATATTGCTAATGGAAGAGGGGAATTCAGTCCATGAATACACTGACGTTTTCCTACCAAGATGCATGAATATATCTGATTTTATACATTATTAACAGAAAAGTGAAGAACCTGCAAATTCTTCAATAACATTTTGATCCTCTGATCTTTCACACCAAAATCTTCTTATCGGCTATAACAAAAAATTACAAGACATATCCAGAAGAGGTGAAGAAAGGAGAATTGCACAGCCAGGGTGTGGAAGTGTTTCTCCACACAGCCCTTCCCCTTGACCTTGGGGCCAGGCTGGGCATTTATCTGTGTTGCAAGGGGACAGTGTAGTACTTACTGACCACTTATGGCTTGATCCCCATACAGCTGGTGACTGAGTCCTTGAGCCAGTACATGATGTATTCCCAGCATGGGAGCTGCGTTTGAATTGCTCTGCTGGCGCAAGTTGGCCATTGCTGGCATGCGGTCGGTGGGGTAACCCGCAAAACACACTGCGCAGGCTCACTCAAATACTACACCAGTGTTACTGCATTCCCTGCGGACAGTAACTTGTCTGGCAAAGAAACAAGGTTACAGATATAGAGAGAAGGCTCTCTAAGTACTTAAGCTCCAGTTTATGATATGAACAGCAGCACCACGTAATTCAGAACCGTCCCTGACTATGTCAAAATGTCACTAGTTTCCTAGCATATGAGGCCACAGTGCTGGCATTAGAAATAACATGTTTTTCTTTTGGCCTGAGGGGGAATTGAAATGCCTCTCTAAATAGACCTTCTCACTTCTTGCCATAAACGCTATAGGACACGAGGATTAAAGGTTTTGACTGAAGGCAGCATTCTTTGTAGAATTAAAAAAGAGGAAAGAAAAAAAGGGAAAAAGAACAGTGTTGGTGTGTAAGAGCAGAATTGTGCTCTGAGTTACCTATAGCAGAACATTTAACAGTTATGCAAGTTCACCTGCTCAGCAATTACCAATGAAGAAAAGCAACTCAAATTATATATATATATTTTTAAATGTATACATAATATGTGTACATACATCTATAATAAGTATATACACACACATGCATATATGTCTGTATATATGCTTCCATGTGATGGCTAAAATATAGAGTGTTAGCCATCATTCTACACCTTTTCTTTTGTTCAAAGGTAACCTTATTACATAGTTTGGATATGAGCATAGAAAACAAAGATTAATTGGAAAGTATTTTTCTTATCTATCTTTATGGATTCCTTGATTTTATCCAAACCCATAGTGGAACTGAGAACAAAAACACTTAAAAAAAAAGAATCAAGAGATTTTTGTTATTAAATACAGGGTGCCAAAACCACTGCTGTTCAGAGAATTAGTGATCCAAGATTGAAAAAATTATCCAGTCTCCATAAGACAACAAGCCAAGTTAATTTTTGAAATATATTGTGCTTTTGTACTTGTAAGTACAAAATACTGAGCTACATGATACATTTATGAAGAGCTTATCCAGACATAATGGAAATATACCTTCTGGAATAATGTCTGTGAACCTCCTTAAAGAACCACTCTCCTCAATTCCACACAGACAGACTAGTGGTCTGCTTAAAGGCCTCCCTAGGCTGGTAGAATACAAAAGGTTGATCGTTTCCCTTTTCTGCTCTCGGCCTGTGGAAAGACAAATCATTTCAAGCAGAAGCAATATTTCATAGCCTGCTTCCCTGTTGTTCTTATTTAAGAAGAAATCTCTGAGCATTTTAAGTGATCCATCCCTTAGCACAGCAGATAGCACACCCAAAATACTCAGCGTTGCTTTAGAAATACTTCTCAGGATTCCCTGCAGGTCGGGGGCTCCCTGAGGGCTAGGGGCCAGGGGTGCTGTGGGCTCCCCCAGGCCCATCGGGGAAGGGCTCATCCCACAGCCCCAGCCAGGAGCAAGGCAGCCGGGGAGGGTGCTGGGACAGCCCCAGCCCTGGGCACTGTCTGCTTCTCTGGGGAGGAGGTTTCCATTACTGCCTGGAGTTGCAGAGTTTGAAACACCCAACAAAAACTTTACTTCCAGTGTTTGCTGGTATTCTTTTTTTCTCCAGCAGGCTGAAGCCACATACACGTTAACATAATGATAAAATGAATGATACTTTGTTGAACTTAGTTTGACTGAGGGTTGAATAATAGTTTGGATTGATTCCAGTAATTTCTGATTTGATGTCATTATTTCTCATTAATGAAAGCAATATCAAACCTATTCCTTTTACTCTACATCTAGTCATTTGTGGGACAACAGGACAATAGGAGTTCTGTAAGTACAGATTTAATTCCAGTGTCTTATTTCAAGGCTTCTTTGCCTTTAAAGTAGAAAGAGAAATTCTTTAGCTATAGTAAAATAATGTCCATTGCCCCCCAAAGCCCATGCCAAGAACTCAAATGTATACAGTAAAAAGAAAAAAAAAAAGCCATAGCATTTGGACATCAGTGTTGAGATAAACAGTCAAGTATTTATGAAGCGGGTACTCAAAGGAAGGGACCTGGAGAAAGTAATTTATGGGCCCTGACCCACTGAGTTCTCTCTCCCTGAGGCAAGACATTTGGCAAAAAAATTTAAGAACAAGTGCTGAAAGTTAGACATCCAAATCTATTACTTACCTATATGAATGAAGGGATTTCCAAAGTTCTGGGTATTCTCAGCTCCCACTGACTTCACTGTCAATATGGACAAGTCAGAACCTTTGAAAAAAGGCAGATAGCATATTTAAGTACCAAAGAGTGATTGAAGCATATAATTACAGATATTCAAGATTAAAAATACTTCCTTTAAACATTGTTCATCCGATTCTATACCTGCAAAATAAAGATGGTAGCACAAAGGGGCATTTGTGAGAGCTTGTTAAATTATGTAAATATAAAACATTAGACATATAAATCCTACTCATTATTGGGGGAAATTTAGAAAAAGAGAAGGGGGTGGAATTTGGAAACTGTATTAAATAGTCACTCTTATGCCTAATACTACTTAGCCACAAGCTTCATAAAAATAGAAATATAGAGTTGCTTTTAGAAAACTAACAAATATTTCCTGATGTGCATGCACTGTGAGCCTTGATAATCGCATCCTGATCCATTGCATGCTGTTACATATAGTAACTGGATTATGCAAGGGGGGGGGGGGGGACAAAGTAAAAAATCCCAACCCACCCACTGTATGTCTACTTTTTTTTTTCCTGAGTGTTACATTGAAACAAGCAATGAACAGCAGTGTGGCATCGAATTGAAGCAAACTTTTATAACATTGTTCTGCTTTATGTGTTTATGTTTACTGTTAATAAAATTGAAGCAGCTTCTTTACAACTGTTTCTTTTGCTTGTGCATTCAATAGAAGGGCCCAGAACTGTAACAACTTCTCACTTTCCTGACCCTTTGTCTGAAATCAAGTGTGGTACGGTCAGGCTAGGTCAAAGTAAACAGAAAGCCTGCTTTAATTACTGACTCCAAAATATAATAAATACCCTATCAGTGCCGCAGAAGGTCTCTTCTGTTTGTGGTCTCTCAGGTCCTCACTCCAGTTAAAGAACAGCTGAACAGAACAGCTTGCATCGTATTGCCGTTTGGTGCTGCCCATGGCTTGCACAGGCGATGCTTATACTGGGCGCTGCAGTGCACCTACAGGTGATTGAATTATGTGAGGTAACAATAACTAATTGATAGAAATAGCCAAGAATTCTTCAAAACCAATAATAAATCCACTAAATTTATTTAGGAAGTAGACTATAACATATATAGTAATTTATTCTTTAGCTCCTTCTTTATACCTGAACCCAACTTTTACTTTCAGGTTCACATTTAAAAATATATATAATTCCTTGGAAGTAAAACAATCCATAACAGCACCCTGCACAACGTGTGTTGACCCTCTCATTTCACAGCTGTTCTGCCTCCCTCTGTTGCCAGCCCAGACAGCTGTGGTGAGAATTGGCCTCTGGAGGACTGCTTTAGGTTTTCTACACTGAACAGGAACAGGTGACACATTCACTTTGGGGTTTTTTTGTTTGGTTTTTGTGTTTTATTTTGTTTTGGTTTGTTTTTTAAATTTAGCCTTGCTTAATCTGGGTGACTGACCAAGGAGGAGAGAAAATGCTACTTTGGTGCCGTGGAGTTCCCACACCCTTGCAGCACCTGAAATGTACCCCTGAAATGGCAGCTCTTTGCCTGTGCTGAAGTGGGGACAACTTAAAGCTTTGGATTCCCAGGGCTTAATTAGCAGTTTTTCAGCACTTTTTATTGGATAAATGCAACTTTGTTTGTTTGTTTGTTTGTTTTGTTTTGCTTAACAAACACAAGTAATACAATAATTGAGGAGGAAAAAAACCAGTACAGGTTCTCCCAACAGAAGAGGTTCCAATGTCTCTAAATTTGCAGCTGTGCTCCTATCGATCTTCCTGAGAAAAAGCGGGACTATGTCCTGGAAAGTGACGATCCTGAACTACAGCAAGCACTTACAGTGTAGAGCTCACTCAATGTGGACTCCGATATATTGCTGGGATAAAAAGGGTTAACGCTGTTGTGGGCTGCGTGAACAAGGAATGAGCAAGGGAAAATATTTGCATCTGGTACTTCTTAAACGCCCTATTAAAATCCTACAGGACCAAAGTGGCCATTTTTAGAAGAGTGTTGAAATTGGAGAAGGCTCAGAAAAGTGTTGCAAAAATAATTTCATTGCTAATGAAAGGGAAGGTTGAGAGGTGACTTGATTACAATGTATCATTCATGAAGAGAAACAAGAAGCGGGTACAAATGAGCTCTTTAATCTAGTGGTGAAAGGCGTAACAAAAATCAATGGCTTGACACTGAAGCCAGGCAAACTCTTTATCATTGCAGGTCTTTGGGTCACTAAGGAACGTCCTTTTATGAAGCAACATGAACTGTCGGGCTTGGTAGGGATTAGAGGGTGCACTCAAATGGCTGTTACAGGACTAAGCTAATCACTTCCCTCTCCTGAGAACTTAAGTGTGGCAGGCAAAGCCCCTCTTACTGGTTGGTTCATAGGCTCTCCCCGACTCTTGGATACAAGGCAAGCAAGTGGTTTATTTATAAGATGTTTTGTGGCTAGATAGTTCATAAAATCAAACTGCCTGCCAGCACAAGGGGGAATATGTGTGTATGTGTCTGTGTGTGACTGTCCTTGTGGGAACCTCTGCTTGTTGAACGAAAGGGTGTTGAAAGGCAATAGCTTCATGCAGGCACCACGATTGCTACATTCTTGCTGTAGCATAACTGCATTTTATTCTTCTTTTTCAATGAGTCTGTAACAAATAGAAGCCTTCACTGAATCTTTGTAAGACAGAGATTTCAGCCTCTAGAACTACTACCAATTTCTCCTTTCCTTCTCTTCTCTTCCCCTGATCTCCTGCCCTCATATGCAGGTAGAGCAATCCTCCAGCTGTCTCTGCCAACAAAATATTTTGGGAAACCAAGTGAGGTTAGTGTTCTGTCTGTGGTGATCATATGTGGCCCTCACTTTCTAAGCAGCTTCCTTCAGATTAACCACAACTGGGATAATTATCCAAGCAACACAGAGAGACTGAGATGTCTGAAAGTGCTGGCTTCTCTAACTTCTTCTCTGAAAGATTTCTATAGGAAATTCTTGCTCTGTTTTAAAGTCATAGCTCCTGGATGTTTTTTCTCCTTTTGGCCATGGACTCTTCTCAGCTGTCTGTTGGTTGTTAAAATAATTTTCTCCTTATAGGTGGAGAAATATGTACAACATGGCAGTTGTGGAGATTTGCTTTAGAATGTCTGCGCAGCTCTATGAATGGGGCTGGCTGAGAAACACAAAGGACTAAAGTGAGAGATTGGTGGGGGAAAACACTGTGGGGAATCTGGTGCTAGTGAAGGCAGCAGGCTGTGGGATGCTTGGAGTACAGGCTTCTTGATTTTGAGAACAGAATCACAGAACTGAGAAATTAAGTTGGAAGGGACCTCTGGAGGTCATCTTGTCCAAAGTCCTGCTCCAAGCAAAGACAATTTAGATCAGGTTGCTCAGATGGTCACAGGAAAGGTCTGAGTGTGTGTGTAACCTCCTTTTTAGATGGATAATTAGAGCTAAAGACTTTCCTTTCTGACTGTTTCATTACTGCTCTGCATCTCTTATTTCTTTATATGCCTACTGTGGACCACATAGTCCTTAACTGTTGACTGAAAAGAGCAGACTTGTTTTCAAGCTGTTACAGGTCAGAAGTTTGCTAGATAGTTGTTATTGGAGCTACAATCTGTACTAATGATCTCCTGATCTGCAACAAGTTGTTGGTCTTTGAATGCAGGCTGGAAATCCCCTGTAAATTGTTTCCTGCTATGTCTTAGGTTTAAATACCCAAATAAGACTGGAAGACATTGCTGGATCTCAGAACACAGGCTGCCTTCAAACAGGTGAGAGTGGTTTCTGCTCATCCCCAGGCACAAGGTAACCGGCAGTAAGTGAAGAGGTTTTTAAGAGTGTAAGCACATGAGAATGGCAGTACCATAGGTCCAGGTAGTGCGGTATTCTTTCTGTAAATGGTGGGGCAGGGGAAAGGAACCGGACATTTCTAAGGAGATCCTTCTCTTGGTATCCTCTCTCTGACCCCATTATCAGACAGTCAGAGACTTTCTGAATCAGATGTTTCATCCATACTCTCGCATCTGATTGCCACAGAGACTCTATCACTATCATCTATGAAATTGTGTCTTTGAACTAATTTTTACTTCAAGATTATTTGAGATGAGATGTTTCACAGTTTAACTATGATGAATGTGCAGAATCACTTCTTATATTTGTTACTAGCTATGAGATAATTTTATCAGATGCTCTGTGGGTTCTACCTTGAGAGATAATCCTTCTTACCTATTTTTCAGTCTTTTATAGATGTAGATAGATCTTTCCAAACTGGAGAATCATAATGCATTCAGTCTGTCAGGCTTTAGAAGCTGCTTCATATTGGATCATTCCTGCCTGCCTGCTTTTTTACCTTTGCTAGAAGCCCCATATTCTGCTAGTTCATCAGTTTGGATGTGGCCCATAATGGTGAATTTTTGCCTAGCAATGATGGAGAAGCTTTTGCCAGATAAATCTTTGAAATAATGATGTCTAGTTTTACTCATGGGACTGATCTACTTCCCAGATCTAGTTTCCCATCTTACTCTGGAAGAATCATGAGCCTGCGTAAAGCAGTCAGAGATGGAGAGTTAGGAACACCCTTTCCTACGTTATGTATGTGTTCTGGGTTCTCAGCTGCTAGCCTGGGTTGATCTTGTCAGTAAGATCAGTGCTTCTTTTCATGTCACTAAATGTTTTGGTGTCATTAACTTCAAGAGTAGGCAGGATGTCCATGAAGCCATGCTGCTTGCAAGTCTGTCTTAGTAGGGAGAGAGGATTGCCTTGAAGCATGATGCCTGACTGCTGGCAAGGAGGGAGCAAGACATGCATGAAACAGAGTATTTACCGTTGGGCTGATATGCAGGGGAACAATAGAACTGTAGAAGATTTATGAGACTGGAGAAGAGATCGATCAGAAGGAAGCAGAGACAAATAATAGTGCTGGTGAACTAGCTCAAGCTGGGATTGAATGGTCCCCATGAATGCTAGAGGGAAGCAAGTATGATGGGTCTCCCTAGGAAACATTCCTGACTGGGCAGGGAAAAATCCTGCTGGCTGTCAGGCAGTCTGTTTAGACTCCAGCTGGGGAAGCAACCTGGGTCCCATCTACACCTCTGAGTCCTTTCACTGAGTGAAAGTGTTACTGGAGGAGTCATAACCTGTTTCCAGCTAATCCTTCCTCATTCCTTGATTTCCATGTGCTGGCTCAGCCTGTAGGATCTTCCTACTCCATTCTTTTGAATTCTGAGGCTAATAATAAATAGTTGCTGACAAGGATCACGCCATCTATTCCCCTCTCAAGGAGCTCATTGTTATGGGATCCTGGGAATGCCAAAAAGCATTAATAGGTTCAAAAAGAACAAATTCAGTGAAAAAAATACCCAGAAGACTGAGAAAAGTATTATTTCTTATGTTTTATGTCTTACATTTTTTTACCCATAAAAGCATGTTATGGTCTGGAATCAGACTCTGAATGACTTGAGGAGAAACACTTGCTATAACCCATTACAGATTTTATTATATGAATTCTAAATATTATAATGAGCTGAAAATGGTGAATAAGATCTTCAAATACAAAGGTGACCTCAGGACAAAAGAGGGAGAGGTAATTTTTAAATACCTGGGATTTAGGAACAGATGAAACAACTTTATAAGGATGGTGTTTTACAACCTTAGGGCAATGCTATGGCTGAAAATCTTAGGTAAACAGTTAAATAAGTGTTGACTATTCCTTATTAGTAACAGAACAGTAATACCAGTACTGACAAAAAAAAAAAAAAAAAAAGGTTAAAACAAAAACTAAAAAAAAAAAAAAAAAAAAAAGGTTAATCTAATTTTAACACTTATCCTTTCTATTGCCTATTCTATTCTATCTTTTTAAAAGAAATATTTCAGGAAGAGTTCCTTTGAATTCCTGGAATTCTTCATTCAGGGTAATGCTTTTGCTCAGAAGGATCAGTAGAAATTAAACAGTTAAAACAGAATACCTGTTCTGAGAAGTAAATGACATTAAAATTATGTGAAGGAAGAGGAAAAATGGAAGAAAATTATTTATAATCAGTCTGAATGAGAATGGAGCCTTAAGAGGAAAAAATAATGTGTAAGCATGTAACTATACATTGTGTCACAATGTATAAAAATAAGTGGATTTTTTTTCTTTTTCCTTGGAAACCTCTTTAGGTACTCTCTTTCATGTCTAACATTCTTTGACTAGTGTGTCTACCTTTTTTTTGTTTGCTTGTTCCAATGCATCTGTTCAGCAGCCTCTAGGAGACACCAGTCAAATACCTAGCCCATATTTTGCATGGTAGTTAGTTAATTAACTTGACAGCAAATTCTAAACCACCAAAGAAACAGTCTGAAACTCAGACATTTCAGGCCATTCTAAGAATGAATTACAAGATTTTGTTTCCACAGGAAATTTGTTCATGAGTACTGTATACTGCATGTGCTAGCTTTCTCAGGCATTACTGAGAATTATTAATTTCATGTCAGCTGTTCCAGCCTTGATTTTTCACAGATACTTTGCCAGTTAACTGCTGTCTTATAATCCTCCTCTTTGCAGATGGAAATAAAGTAATTGCTTTCTAAGTTTCCCTAAGTGGGCTGCAGACATGAAACTCCCAATGTATGTTCTGTGCTAACAGGAAAATTGCCCCCTTAGTGCTGTGAATAATTTTAATTTTTACTTTAATATAGCTTCTTTATTTATCATAATACTTGCACATATTTTCAAAACAAGCCTGAACATTTAATTACATCTCTTCTTTTCTGAATGACAACAGAGCCCTTAGAAAAGTAACTGTATATCGTAAGAAAAAGGATCAGCAAGAGCTCACAAGGACTCCATTACCAGGAGACATTGCAAAGGCCATTTGTGTGAGATGGAGACCTGAATGCATTTCTCCACCTGAGAATTGTGGGTTACTGTGCATACACTTGGAGTGGTGTTATTGTGTAAAAATAGATGGTTTTAAGATTTTGAATGGGAATGACAAAAAAAGAGAGCATTTTTGCGTAAGAGAAATTTTTATTGAGCATGAAAAATGCTGAAAATAACTTGGTATGGTTAACCACTGGCTTGCCAGTACATCTGGTAAAACTAGCCATAAAGGCATGTATGCCACACCTGGATCGTGACACACAAGGAATTCAGATTGAGCTTCCCAGCTCCAGTGCTACCTCTAGTTACCCTTTTCTCAATAAAATTCTTCTGGTAAACTAAATCAGACCAAGGCATGGTACTGAGCACTGGCATGCTGTCATCCACAATGTTTAACTTTGAGCATGCCCTGGCATGAGTTTGACCAGGCCAGCTGACACTCTTCCAGATAGTCCCCAAGGCACAATTCTGGGGGCAGCGTACACCAAGGAGAGAGGTCCTAGTAAGCATCTGGGATGCGGCCAGCCCGCCTGAGGAAGGGAGGGAGGTGGCATGTACAGCTTCGTGGATGAGAGCTGCACCATGCCATGTGGCCCTGAGCAAGCAGCCGCAGGCTCTGGACCCAGGCTCCCTCCTGCCGGGTGGTGCTGATGTCTGCTCCTTCAAAGAGTCGCCCACTGCTTTCTTTTAAAAGGCTGCCTGAGATGACAGCTACCTTTTGTATAACAGTTTGTTGTTTTGCTCATTGGTACTCACCTGGAATGTGGGAGATTTGGGTTCAATAACCTCATCAGCCCAGCCTCGGGGTATCCAAAACCAATAACTCTTTAATATAAAAATACAGAAGCAGTTCTTGAAGCGAAGAGTGGAATCTAGGTCTGCCCACTCCCAGATGAGTGCCGTAGGCACTAGGCCACAGAGTCAAGTTCCCTCTTGCACTCTCTCTTACATCTTCCATGGATATATTGCATTCTTTCCTCTGCAGACATAGGGTTTCAACAGCAGCAGCCCCCTCCTTTCCCAGCTGTGTGGCTTGTGGTTAACGCAGTCTCCTGGGAGAGGGGAGCCCTGGCTCAGTCTTTTCAGATGGAAGATATTGACTGAGTCTCAGACGCTCCAGCCTCTAGAGAATTCATAAAAAGGGAGGTGATGATACAGCCATTACCCTTCTTTTAGAAGAGGGCATGTGCCATCACACTTTGCGTGGGACCCAGAAAAGTCACTGCAGCTCCTGCTCTCTTGTGTCCCTGTCAGGCCATGGCTGCACACACACGCCTGCTTCTCAGATGGGGCAAATTCTGGGCACTGTGCCTGGGGAACTTTCCAGTCAGACAGAGAGACAGACAGGTAACTCCACTGATTGGTGGAAGGTGGATGTGAATTTCTGAGGCTGAGGTTTGGATCCGTGCCGCACCTGCCCAGGTTCTGCCAGAAGACTTATGACCTTTCGGGGGATATAGCCCTCTTTAGGAGGTGGGGAAATATCTTCACCTCCTGCCAAGTTGTTCCTGTTGCAGTTACCCACATTTTTATAAAATTGCCTCTTTCCTCTTTTGATTTTTTTTTTTTTGCCTTTAGGTTGGGTTCTCACGAAGGCTTTCTCTATTTAACCGAAGAACCTTCTAATATCAGATATCTTCTCCTTGTACAGATACTTGCAGACAAGGATTAATCCTGTTGTTAAGTCTGTTCTGTTAAAACAGATTCTCATCTTTAAGTATCTCACTGTGTGACATATTTCAAGTCCCATGAATCCATCCCACAGTGATTTCAATGCAGTCAGCTGAGATTAAATGGTTTAGATTGTGATTTCTTCTGAGATTTCTAGATTTATTTTATACAGTCAGGAGGTGGGGATATTATAGTAACAAATGTCAGCCAAAGTTGTTTTTTATATTTATTCTGTGAAACAAAGCCTTTGGCATTTCAGTTCAAAATTAGCAGAATTCTGCTATCTGATGGCTTTTCAAGGCTGTACATGAAATTAGTAAGTAACGATTCAGTAGTTAGAAAGGGGTTCCTGTAGAGCAAATGTTTTTCTCACAGAAAATATCATTTAATTAGTCACAGTTAGCTAAGTGCACTGGCATCGAATGGGAACTGAAAGTGAATTGACCTCTTGCCCAACCAATTTTCCCTCTGGAGAATGACTTAAAGACAATGTTGATGAGGTGCAGAAAGATTATGCTTATGTTATCTGTGACAGCGAGGTCTTTCAGTGCATCTCGACACAATGCATTTCCAGTAGAAACCTATGTATTCTCAATACAACCTAAAATTTTGACATTTCCTTGTGTGTGCTGAAGTATGTAATTTAATACCTAATGTACATTTTTAAATGTACATGATGTTTATATAATATCTCTTGAAGTGTATTTAAATAGGTTTTCCCACTTGAAAAGAGGCTTTTCAAATGCTATGGTATAATGACTTTCAGTTTATACAACTGAAAATTATAAATACTTTACATTAGTTTGTTTTTATTTAAGAACCATGCATGCACAGACAAATATATTCCTGTCCTGTATTTCTGTATGCTTTTTATGGTGATGACACCCATCAGCTTGGTAATGTTTTGAGCATGCTTATTGGAGGACCAAGCTGCATTCCTGTAAGAGATAGGAATACAACTCTGCTTTCTGCTTTGGAAAAGCTCACGCTGAACATAGAATCTAGGGTCACAAATACAAGATGCTGAAACACTTGTTTCCTGTTAGTATGGATTTCTATTAAAAGTACTGTGAACAAAATATCCTGATCTTCAGTAGCGATGATTCAGGACGCCACTGTATTTTAAGGTATAATGATTTGACTTTGCAACAAAACAAAGTACAAAATGTGTACTCCTACTATACAGTACTCTTGTGACTTCTTAGTTCCTTCCCTCTCACATGATTTCTGATCTGTGAAAACTATGTGATGAACCACATAAAATCTCTCAGTAGGGGAAAGAATGGCACATCACAAATGGCACATTGCTGAAGAGATTGTCTGACATCAAATCTGGAAGAATACTTGGCAAAAAGCACCCAAATAATAACTCCTAAACATCCGGAGCACTTTTGCTGCGTAAAATTTATTTCTGAGTTACAGTAAAATTTGTTTTTATATTATTTGTGTGTTTCATGTCCTTTATATGAGGTCAGAGTTCTGTGATTCTTCCTGACATCTGTATACCAGATCAAGTATACAGTCATCAAGTAGACTGATTCAAAATAAAATACTGCTGTTGTTATATTTTAATTCAGCTCTAAAATTGTCTGTTTATGTATTCTTTAAAGGAAAGTTGAAAAAATGTTGGCACACATGACTACTTCCTGAGTGTCCCATCAAAAAGTGTTTTATTGGAAACCTTCCAATCACCCCTAAAAAAACAATAGTAGCAAGAGTGGTGTCATAACTAAATTGCTGTGTACTTGTAGATATTTAGGATGTCATCAACCTTCTTGGTCAGGCATCTTAGTCAATTTAGCCAATCCACTTTCTTTTATTTGTCATATGTTTAACATATCTTGGAAATGAGTTTACTGGTTTTTGTGAAAATCAGTAAAGAAGAGTTCAAGACCCAGTTTTTGAGAAATGGTTTCATCACATTAAAGTTGATAACACTGTTGGATTTTTTTTCTCTGTTGGTTTGCTCTGGCTAACTATTCTGTATCCTGCAGTCAAGAGAACTACTGAAGTGGCAATATAATTTGCTTACAATGTCAGACATAGGATAAAATTCCTTGCTAAAGCAATCTGGTTTTCGGTTCTTACTGTATGCTTTTGAGAATCCTACCATGGAAATAACCAGAATGCGTGATATAGTTGCCATACTGCATCTTCTGCAGGAAATTCAGCTTTATTAAATGTATCACACTTAGGATGAGGTTTTAAAGAAGCCTCAATCCAACCTTGAATCTTCATCTGTACTCTTAGATAAGTCACAAAACTCATTTGTGAACACAACCCATGTAAGCAGCGCATGCAGACCTGGTAGATAGATGCCTGGCTTCTTAGCTGGATGCATAAACCTGTTTGTCTTGACAGGTCTAAGTTCACAGGTACACTCACTAAAGAGAACAGTTTAAAAGCTTATTTTAAGAGTGTATGCCTAAAAGTGATAGCATATTTGTTTTATGACTATCATGGTGCTAAAACACGATTATTTTTCTACAGTTGAAATTAATAAATGTACACCAATAGTAGAAACATTTATTTCAACTGTAGAAATTGACTTTATTATTGGTCAAGGGCTGTCAATCAAATTAACTTATTATGCACTTGAAACTCATTAGCAGTATATTTCAAATGACTGATGACTAGAGCTGTGTGAAATTGCTGCTGAATTTGTCAATTACTGTATGAAATGTTCGCTGTAAAGACAGTTTTTCACTCAAAAATCATAGCTTTAAAATAATCTGCGACAGTTCAAGGTTGCCTCTTGTGATTATGGTATGTCCCTGTTTTGCCCTTTCTCTTTCTTCTGCTCCCCCTCCTCTGAAGTCCAGATGGGACTTCTCTGTGTGGTGAGAAGAAGGAACAAATTGATTTTCTGAGGACATTGTGGGACAGCAGAAATCAACTGCTTTTATATTCAGGGTGCTTGGAGGGTTAACTGGACCAGTGGATCAATCTTGGTGCACATTTTACTGATAAATGACCTCATGTGGCAGAAGTCAAAACTGTGAATGCCACTAAGACAGAAGGAGCAGCTGCAGAGGAGCCTCTTACTTTTGTTCTGCAACAGTCTTCTGGCCCTTCCTGGTCAGGACGAGTGGAACAGGATTTGAACTTTTTACTGAGCTAATGATTAATACAAATTCCAGCGTTTGCCATATTGTCCACTTCACAATTAATTAAATTCCCTTGGAGACAAATTAGAGAAACATTGTACATCTTGGCCACAGACGGTTTTGCGTGGCCAAAACAGTAACTGTCCCTGTAATTCGTCTATGATATAATGAAATTAAGTGATTTAAATAAATTAACAATGGACCAGATTCAGCTTTCAGTAATTGCTAATCATTGCAGGACTGATATAGCAGAAAATAACCTGTGTGGCTGCTAGCCCAAGAAAGCTCTATGGGACTCTTGCTTTTGTCTAGCAGGGAAGAGCTCTGGCAGCTGAGGAAGCTATATTCCTTCCAGTGGGTATAACACTCTGGGAATAGGGGACACCGTGGTTATCTCCTGAGGAAATGAAATTTACAGGTGATAACGCATAAAGGATGTAGAGGCATATTCTTGGGAAATTTTCGCAATAGATTCCCATCCTTATAGCCAGTTACTTCTTTCCGTACATCAAGGTTCATGCTTTGGGAAACAGTTTTAGAAGTCATTGCTTGAAGACATCTGTTTCCAGACAGTAGCTAAAAGAAGAATGAGCTTACTCCTTAAAAATAATCATCTAACTTGAAGAAGAGATGGAAGCTGTGTGTACCAGAAATGCTTCAACAAGGCCAACCCTCCTCGCCTACACACCAATCTGGTGGGCAAACAACTCTACTTTTCATGTACAATGTTAGCATCCTATACTATGAAATACAATAAACTAAAGTATAAAATACGAGGCTATGAAATACTCTATTTTGCTCTCAAATATTTTAGGGTGAGAACTAGAAATTTTCAGGCAGTGATTTTGCACTCTTATTCTGATTGTGAATCCTTTTGCCACAATACTGATCCTAAGCAAGCCAAAAGTATTAACAGATTCAAAAAGAAGGACACATTTATTCCAGATAAGCACACTGATGGAGTTGTAAACACATTGCGCATACACAGGTCTAACTCAGATAATCCACTGGTTTCCAGAGGGTGAGTGGTACCTTAGATAAAAGGTTATCTTAGATTTGCTTCATTTCTTTTCCTGAGCATCCCCAACTGACTGTCAGAGTGAAGATGCTGCCAGGGTGGCCAGTCTATCAGACCCAACATGGCAATTCCTCTGATACCAGGCTCATTGTTATGGTCTTGTTAATAGTTATGAAGAAATACTTTACTACTATAACAATTACAGTGATGTCAGCTTTAGTATGAGATAGTTATTACTTATGCTGTAGGATCATTTTAACATGAGTTTCCATTTAGACTAGTTGTGCAAGAATATTCCTTCTTATTAAAAAAAACCCAAAAAATAAAATAGCGAGTTTTGCCTAGAATTCTTTTCAAGTAGGTCTCAAATCAGCATCAGCACATTTATTGTAGTTCTAAGGGTTTCTTCTAGCCAAGGAAAAATACTGAAATGGAGAAACGGAAATTGTCGTTATTTGCTAAATTGTACTGATATTTCCTCCATTTTAGTTGAGACTATTTTAACTAACATGTTTTAGTATCAAAAATTCACCAGTGAATTCTCCAAGTTCCATATTTCATTATACAGTTCATTTTTAACACAGGTTTGTAGAAAAGGACAAGAAGATTCAGAAATCTCTTCATCATGCCTTGGATGAGTTTTAGTTGGATACTGATGCCAAGCCAAGTTTAAGTGACACACAACATGAAACCAAGCAAAATCTTGGCATGCACAACTCTGTTTACCTCAGTTATAGCAGCACTACTCTGGGGTGGAAAGAGAAATTGCAGTACTTCGCAAGGCTCCCTATTAAACTCTGAGGTACAGCTACATTTTATATATGTTACAACTGTATAAACCAGTGATACACCCAAAGACTTAGCTGATTGAAAATGTAAGCACTCAGGCTAATTTATTTTGGGATTATGGGCTTGACTTAAGCACACATGTACAAACACATGCACTTCTGGTTTGGTGAGTTGCAACAATACCCACTTTGCCCACAGTAAACCAAACTGCTCAGGGTTTTAAGGTGAGAAACAGAACAAACTGAGCAAGTGGAAAACAGCCCCAGCACCAGGCAGGGTGAGGGCATGGGGGTACTGGGTGCTGCTGCCCCGTTGCCCTCTTTTCATAGAATCATAGAATGTTTTGGGTTGGAAGGGACCTCTAGAGGTCATCTAGTCCAACCCCCCTGCAATGAGCAGGGACACGGCTAACTAGATCAGGTTTGCTCTGCCCTCAGTGATGGCTCGCCAGCTGAATTGCCCCTGCACGAGCTGCGCTTGTCCCTGGGCAGGGCAATTCAGCGTGCAGGGGAGGATTCTTCCGTCAGAAGGCAAGGGATGCGTGGCAGCTGTGCCAGCAGGCTTGCCTGCTGTTGAACCAGTGTCAGGGACCGTCCTGACATATCTGTGTTGCATTTGGAGGGGAGTCATTGGTCAGGACCCTCCATCCCTCCTGTGTCTGGTAGCTTAGCGCTTTTCCAGATATGCCCAAACAGGCTGCTCATGGGCTGCCTGCAGGCAGGCCTTAGGCAACCTGACAGGCAATAGTGTGGATGGGAGAGTACATGCTAGTCAGCTGCTTGCGTGCACTCCTGAGACTGCTTTTTAGCAGCAGTGTAGAAATAGGTAATGTAGGCAATTATAACAGGAGTGAAGCTTCACCTTTCTGGAATGAAAAAAAAGACTCAAACCAAATCTCAGATCTGAAGATTGACCTCTCGTTTCAGACTCTAGTAGGATGCCTTCCTACCTGCAAAGGATAATCACAACTAGCCAGAGAGAAAAGGCCTGACTGTGATGTTTAATGCTCTACAGGGTTTGGTAGAAAACAAGAAATAATTTTCTTCTTTGAAATGAAAACCTCTAGCCCAGACCAGATAAACCTGGACTAACTTTTTACAGTGAAGTATTCTGATAAGGTGACAGCAAGCCAATTAAAAAAAAAAAAAAGACAAAACCCAATCCAACCCCCCAACATCTCTCTCTCTCTCTATATATGCATATTTACCAACATTTAAACCTGAGTGTGATTTTTGGCGTAGTTCTATATAACTTCCTCTAAATTCTTTGAAGCAGTAAATCAAATGTATTTCACCTCACTGAGAGAGTTATTAACAAGAGAAAGTGTAAGGAGGACATTAAAAAATTTAAATCAAGGATAAAACACGGACATTATTTGTTACCTGCACAAGAACTACAAGAGCCCACAAACAAGTACAAATGACAGCTTTTTGAATATGAAACATAATAAGTAAAAATCAGTATCTTATAGCGTGATAGCCAAAGGCAGTGACATTTGAACAGCATGTCTTCTCTAAGCTTAGATAGCTTGGTAGTGCGTATCTGCAAGTGCTTAGCCGTGTTAACATAAACCCTCATTAGACAGGATTAGGCAAGAAACAGTGACAAACAGGGTGGACACTAACCCTCTGAGGAACCAATTCAGGCACTACACACTAATTATCCTTTTAAATTACTTTAAGATTCAGGGAATGAATATCAGTGTATGTGCGTATGACTACATGGGGAATTGTGTTTTACATACTACAACCTGTTTGTATTTTGCAACAGTTTTAGAATTATTTCTCCTCCATAATCTGTTGTCACAATTTAAAAGTGTTTATCCTTCAGGATCCCTGGGCAATGGTCAAGTCTGATGAAAAATTAGATGCTATTTAGATGTTTTTCCTTGTTCAGGAGAAAATGTCCAGGAACTAACCACGTAGCAGTATCTCCCATAAGCGGCTATTAGCAATCCATTTTGGAAATAAAGTTTAGGAACAGTAATAGGCCCAAGTTCAAATAATGTGAAATACAGTACCTTTCACTGTAGGCTCCATGGCAGAATTACCAGAAACCCTAAGTAAGGATGATCTAAAGAAAAGATAGAAGCAAATACTGACTCAGGGAATTGTGTTCTGACTTTTGCTTCTAGATTCCTTACTTGCTTTTCAGGTCCTCTGCTATAGGTTGATTTGCCTCTAATCTTTTTCTGCAAAGAGAGCAGGTTCCTAAATTCTTTCTCCTCCATATTCCAAAATATATTGCCATCATAAAGGTATTATCTCAGAATAAGCCACAGTCATATTCTGGGTCTGTAAGTGTTGATTAGCTGATAATTCTCTTGAAAACAAATAAATAGAAAGACTCTAGTTAAAGTGATGCTACATGTCTCTTATACAAAATGTGTTAAAAGCATGTGACTAAAATATATATCTATACATATAAACACATAAAAAAAGAGATGTGTGTCTGTAGGTAGATTCTTCCCCTATTCACCTGACAAAACCTATTTTTTACATTTATTGACCTTTTAGGTCTCCCTTTTAATAGCAGAATTATTCTTAAAAATACTCTAATTGCATCAGGTTATTTTGAGTGAATGTCATAACATCACTAGTGTTAATAAAATATAGATTTTAAAGGTAAACTTTAGCAGAAAAAGTAAATAGGGATTTTGGAACAGTTTTTTCAGATGTGGAACAACACATTTTCTTGGGATCTTATCTGACCTCTTTGAAATGTACAAAATAGTGCACCAGAAAAGCTTTTACAACTAAAGCTAAAGTTAAGGAATCAGTGGTAATGTTACCAAAAGATGCCACCACTTTTGTATCGTATACCAGTGGAAACACTTAAAAGTGCTTACAGGCACATAAAGGAAAATTCCATCTTAATTTTCTGTTACTGATTTTCATGTGTCAGATTTTCAAAGAAAGCTTATTTTGGTTAATAAATACGAGTGACAACATTTTTGCATGCTATTTTCACTAATGTTATAATTCAGCGTGGATCTGCATTTTCTGACAGATGAAGAATTACTCAGAATTGCATTCATTTCTGGCTATGCTAACACAGAATGAAATCCTGATCTGCTCACTTCTGACAACGATGTTATTTCAGATCTACCTTTTACAAAAGTCATGCCATAAACTGAGAGAAAAAAAATGAAGAGGAGGTTCCCTCTTTTAAAACCTATTATTTCAATCAGCAAATAAATTGTAAAAATCTGTCCTTCCTACTCTTTCTATATTAAGTAATGAATTTGCTTGACTTCATTGATCATCTGCGCAGAAATAAGATAGCAGCAATGTGTACAGAGAACCCAGAGGTAGAGAGAAACTGAGAACCTCTTTTACTTCAGCCCAGGAGCTAGGAGGTAAGAAAGCATTTATTAGTACTGACTGTAGTAGGCATGGCCCTTAGTGTAGCATCTGTATGTAGCAATATTATGCATGAGACCGTATCTATGGGAGACAGGAGAATCGGGATTAAAACACGGATGGAAAGGTGGTTGGAAATGAAAGGATAGAAGAAAAATGCAAGAATGCCCTTTGGTAGAATCCATTATCCTAAGCCCCAGTCTTGGGAACATGAGAACACCCTTGGCATAAACATTTGTGTTGAGGTCAAGTGGGATTAGACGAATATATATTTGGATGCCTGGGGCTATGTCACAAAGAGAAAATATTAATTAAAAAAACAAGCTAGAGGTTTTACTTGCCCTCAAACTACTTATTCTTTTAATACATTCTTTTGCTTTTTACAGTCAGTGGACTTGATTTTGATCTCACTTGTACTGGTTTTAATCAGAATAACTCAGTATAAGCCAGAGCATTGCTCTGATATCACATCAACCTAAACAAGAGGAGAGTTTTATTTGCAGCATATTGCTTCAGTGCAGCTCGTTACAACAAGGCTGCACTTACAGTTAGTGAAAGTTAGGATCTAACAGCACTAATCTGTGATGTGAAAACAGGGCTGCTGATAGGGCTAGGTTTCATAAAGTGACTTAGTTTGGAATCGGGGGCTGAAGCCACTGATTCCCTGGGAGTGCTTTTAGCATCTAGGTCACATCAAGGGCTTGTGCTTGGCTTCAGGCCAGGTTAGGCATAGCAGGTGGGCATGTGCTAAACCTTAAGAACTGACTTTCGTGAGGACTTCTTCCCAGTTTAAAGATAAGTATATACAAACATTTTGGTGAACCAAGCCTGCAATGTTCAGTTAGAAACCCTGCTGAAAACAGTGGCAACCTTTGACTTCATTGCAGTCTATCTAAATTAGGAAAAGATGCTGTTTATCTGACCTGACCTTTTCCTAATCTACATACAATAAGTGTTATACATTTTATTTCAGTTTGGTTGGTCAAGATCATTTAACCAGCTGGCCTCAGCTCTGTTGCCGCAGGACTCATTATTATGTTCAATTTCTTCACCTCCCTTTCCGAGATGTGCTCCGGTGTGTTTTTGCTGGCTGCTTAGGAAAGGCTTCAAAGCACCACAACAGCTAAAACAACAGATCCCTGGGACCTATAGGCTCTGGAGTGAGCAGAAACAAATTAAGCCTGTGTGGAAGTTGAACTGGGGTAGGTCAAGAAACCAACA
>NW_009260834.1:903247-916802 GCF_000687185.1 Egretta garzetta | reverse complement strand
TCACTTTCTTCAGGAACTAGGTTGAGACCTTTAACTATGTTTAGACTGTGACCTGAACCATATTTGTAACAAGATCTTGCAACTCTGGAGAGTGACTGCATTAAATTGTTGTCATTTGACTCTTGCTGAATTACTCTCTCACCCTGCCATTATATGAAATGTCTCAAGCACACACATGACGTCCCAATGCCATTATCAATTAAATATGCTTGTTTGGAAAAAGTATTTTTCTATACAGACTTTAAAAATATTTTCTTCTTTTTTACAGCATGATGTCGAAACATAAGGAGTGTTTTACTGTACTACTAAACATAATTTTGGCCCACACCCTGCAAAATGTGCTTCTGTTTTGTACCCCATTACAGCAACTGCATTCAATCTTTCCACCTACTTATGCTAGTATAAAAACTGTATCTCACTGAATTTGCCTTGTATTTCATATTGATTATTGGAAATAATAGAAAATAATTTTCTTTTGACATTTTATAGATTATGCCTACTTATTTTAATGGCAAAGTATAATGATGCATCATTAGCTGATGAAGAGGCTACCTCAGGAGGGACAAAGAAAGAAAAGATTTGAGTGCAATCTTATACCACTTCCACTCCTCAGGTTTGAATTAAATTCAACTTGAGTATCATTAGCTGAAAAAAACTCATATTTTTAAGCTAGAGAAAGTAAGTATACTGCATTAAATAGATTTGTTGAACACTATTTATAAAACCAATTGCTCAATAAACACTTTATTTTCCTAACAGAAATGATATTCAACTTGGCAATTTGTATAAACAAAATGTATGTTCTTAATGTATATGTTTATCTACAATAGTAAACATAAGCAACCTTTTGCCTATCATATAATGCCCCTAAAGGCATTATGGGTTAACAGTGATTTAATCCCCTTATGCATGCATAATATGACAAGCTTTGCATAAATGATAATAAATAATTGGTATGTATAAATAATTCATCATTTATTTTTGCAGTAGAAATAGAATTCTTAGACATATTTTAAACAAAGGGAATAGCAAACATGATCTCAATCAGAAAAGGGGTTAAATCACATTACACAAAACAATGTTTCAAATAATCAAGACTCATGCATGCAACATATATTTTTATTTCTTTCATGCTAGCATATTATATTGCCAACTTGTTCACAAGTATGGAACAATACATATTTAATAACATCAGAAAATAACGGAAGAAATAAATGCTACCTTGGACATTTAATCCAAAACAAGAAGGAATGATATATCAGAAGAAATAAATGCATGTACTGTGTTCTCTAGAAAACTGGACATTATTGGTGAATTTCAGGTTTTTTTCTGGAATCACTTCTGGTGTTTTGGGGAGATTCTTCTGACCCTTCCAGGGCAGCTAATAGCTGATAAAATTTTAAAATGTTAATTTTTTTTACTAATTGCTTATTTAACAATGTTTCTCTGGTTGTACAATAAATTATTCATTGAATTACTTTTTTTTGGGATGAAGTAATATCCTAAAAAAGGAAATAAAAAAATACAATGTTACTCTAAAGAGGTAATAGTTTTAATAGTTAAGAATCATTAACATTTCAAGATTCAATGTGTATAGCAGTGAATTAACTTTAAGAATGTAATGCCATCCGTATTCAGCAAGGCAGTCAAATACACACTTAAGTGTAAGCACATGCATCAATCTCATTGACTTTACATTATTCTCTCCAGAGTATATTTCTTTTCATTAGGAAGACACTGATTCTTAACTACCGTCAAACTGCCGACTCAACTTGCTTCAATAAGTCCCTCTGAAGCTTCTCAAAGTCTTCTCTAATTTTGACCAATATAAAGAGCGCTGGCATTTGCAAATGTTGGCATGTCATTTCTTAACCCTTCTACTGACAATTGTGTTTATAGATACATATATCAAGTGGGAGTGATCACAGTATCTAAGAAGATTAAAAATGCTGTGACAAAGGAAAACCCCACGATCATTACATATTGCTTTTCCCAGTAATATTAAATATTGCTGGTTGTGTGTAAGGAACTGTGAGATACCTAGCTATTAATGTATTACTTTGTAAAAAAACCTTATACACCTAGATTCTGACTGTTAGCTATTTTCCAACCAAAAGCAGAACATGTCTGCTCACCTCATGATTGCTTAAAAATCATATATAAGCAATTTTAGCTATTTTGAAAGTACAAGTTAATATGTTTCTATTATTTGCTTGTAAAACAGAGAATTGTGACGTGGACAAATTTGCCTTTGCTTCTATCATGTCATAGCCACTCAGTTGTTTCATTATACATTATTCATTACTTTTCATTCGTTTCAACCAATTTCCTGATATTAATTCATAAATCCCAGAAGTTTCCCTATTTCCCATTTAAAATTAGATAAGAACTCTTGATACTATCTGATATAGTAGCAAATTTAAATAAAATATTGCTTTTTTGGGGTTTTGTCTTGCTATCAGCTCAACTAGAATTTAAATGTTTTTGTTTATTGTTTTGCTTGAACCTCTTCCCTGACACCTCAGCATCTGACTATGCTCTAAAAGGCACAAGACTTAGAAAGCTCCTTGCTTAAATCCAACATATCGAGTCTCAGGATTCCTTCTCAGCTGCCATCTGACCCCAGAGTCATTCAAAATCCATAGGTTTGTTTTTTCTCATGAGTTCAGCTGCCTTCACATAGAGATGCCTGTCCCTGGGCCCTGCAAGAACTGCCTCTTCCCTGGGGAATCCCAAGCAGTTTAGGCAATCAGGTAATACTAGAGAGCTTTCAGGCTCATATTTCTTCCAGCACCACCCAGAGAGGTAGACATTTTCCTGGGACAAGTAATGATCTGGCCCACAGCAAAGAGGCACAAATGCAGCAAACAGCAGTCAGTGCCTGTTATCCAACAGCTCAGTGACTAGAGCATCTGCACAGGACGTAGGACACCTGCATCCCATTCCTCTCATGTATCTTCTACACCAAACCCTATGATTTACATGCAGAAGCCATGGTTTTCATTCTTTGTGCTGCAGCTATTCCACGTGGTATGGGACAACAGATTATTTAGGGGATCAGAAAGAGTGAAATTGGAAAGAGACACAATTCTGTGGCAAAATAATTTCAGACTTGGCTTCCAGTCTCTAATGCAGTGCATGTTTCAGTGTTTATACAAAGCAGTCACTGAATCAGGGTGTGTGAGCTCCCCATGTAGTCATGCTTTGCAGCCTGTCTGTGCCTGTGCATTCACCTGACCATTGAAAAATACTAGCTCATATCCCTTCGGGCGTAGGAAAGAACTGGAACCATGTCTTGCACCTCCTGTTCTGCAGGAGGACTATGAATGAGAAGTCTTTTTATCCTGAGATTTTGTAGGGAGCAGCTCTCTATGACAGGGTACCACCTGGCCAAACGAAGGCCACTGCCAGTGTGAGAAATATTCCAGGAATGGTCAGTCAGGGACTGCAGGAGGTAGGACCAAAGTAATGAAGATTTAGGTGAGTGCAGTTTCACAACATTTTGAATATTAAAAAAAATATGCCACCTTCTCCTTCCATCTTACAGGTCTTTGCTTCTGCGACCTGCAAATTCAGCTCCCTAACACAGTAGAAAGTATATTTTTTATTTTCCTCAGGGGGTTAGTTTCCTGCCAGGCAGCAAGATAAACGGGCTCACTAGCAGCACAAATATCATAGTGTGAAGGATGGGGCAGGAGTGAGTCTGCAGGCAAGCAGAGGACAGAAAATGGTGACAGAGAGTTGTTAGATCAACCCGGCGAGGAGTACTTCGCTGCGCTCTGGGGTCAAGGTACAGTCTGCTGCCCACGTCTCCCTTGACCAGTGGAAGGAGCTCCTTGCCAGCAGGCTGACTTTTGGCACTATCATGGCAGGCATTTCAACTGAGCTGAGGGATGTCCATTCTGGTGAGCAGCAAGGTACCTAGGTCAGGAACTTTACAACACCGTTAGAGTTATAAAGTTCAGACTGTTGTCTGGAACATGAGAAACTGTTTTAATAAGGCAGTATGATGACTCCACATGTAAGGAAATTATTTATTTTTCCTGTAATCTCTATAATTCTCTGAATTTTTGCCTTTTTTTTTCCATGGAAGTCCAATTATTAAGTGTCTTGAAAAAGAGAGTGCTGCTTTCACTAAAAAAAAGGAATGGTTGAAGAATATCAGAAATGTTCCTTGGAAGATTTTTGCTTCTTATAAACCTCAAATTTGCCAGACCAATGTCTTGCTTTTTAAAAAAGAAAATATATTTTAACTTGCAATCTGTGTAATATTATTTAATGCAGGATTGATAAGTTATCTACCTACGCTTCATGCTATTAATTGCTTCTATATGTTATAACTTTCAGTATAATTTATAGTAGCTACTAATATCTTTGCTTTCCCTGGGTATTTTTGCTCTAAGAGCATAAAGAAGGAACATTTAAAATAAAGTCATTAAAATTATATGCAAAGAGAAAACCCTAAATATACACCTAATTTAAGTTGAATGTTCTCTTAAATTGATTATTTCTTAAGTGTTTTTCCTTTGGGGTATGCTGAACAACAAATACCAAAGCCTTACAACAGCAAGTAAGATAACATATGTAGGTTAGTGTTTGGCGTCCACATTGGCTTTTCCCCTCAGGTATTATTTCTGTCTTAGCCATTTAAAAGAACCAGTTCAATCATGGATGCCACTTACAACCTACTCAGTGGAAATGAGAGCCTTTTAGGGAAAAGATATTTGACTGATAAAAACCTAGCTCCTTAAACTTTGGTGCGACATAATATTTCTTTTGGCAAGGGGTCACTGGTGCTCAACATACATCATCACTAACTTATTAGATCTTGAGGCAATTAGCTGAAAACAAACAGAAGAGACAAGCCCTGTATTGAGCTATAGAAACCAGAAGAAAATAGCCCATGGCACTCCATTATTCCAGAGCTTCATCAAAGGCTAGACACTGGCTGCAGTTTAAAGAAAGGAGACCATTGTTTTCATGTAACATCTATACAGTATAGGGACTGTACCATGTTATTTTTCTACTGATTCAAGTTACATCCAAACTTGTCTTGTTATAATAGGATGGTGGAAAGAACTTTTCAGTTTCTACCTAAAACAGTATATGTAATGTGTTGCTTGATTAGCTAAGGATTAAAAATCCAATTAGATCTACCCTTTTCGTGGGAAATCACATGAGGAATTTTGAGAAAAAATTACTGAAAACCACTGCTTAAAGTATTTGCCTATGATAGCATGCACCAAACACAGAACTGATACCTAAGGAACCCGTGGAATCATCTAAGCAAATTGACCTTTACCATTTCCAGTGTAAATATGTATTACTGAAAACAAGATTTCAAATTTATACAGAAAAAGAAAAGCACTTGAGAGAAAATATATATTACTATAAGCATGACACAACTAAATATTATCATTAGGCTATGAAGTTTTTTTTTATTTTTCAGTAACATACTTCACAACTTGTGGTAAATATGGTACTAACCAGCAGAATGTAGCTTCATTCATGCGTAGTAAATATGAAGAATTACAATGCAAAGACTTTTGTGATTCTTATTTCAAAAAAAGTGTCTTACCAAGAGAAAATTGAATTTTTGTTTTCAGAAAAGGAACATAATTGTTAGAGGTACCTGGCTGAGTTTGCCACTTGATTCTTACCTGGATATTAAATAGACATTCTTCTGTGTATACTGATTGAACCATACTAGAATATTGCATACCACTAGTTTACTTTCTAAACACAATAAATGTCTAAATTAATTAGCATTTTAAGAAACTAGCTGTTCTGAGTTAAAGTTTTATAATACTTTACAAAACATTCAGGAAAATCTTTTATCTTGAGCTCTGAAGGTATTTTAGATATGTAGAATGACAATATCACTTTCCTTGCGTCTGTTTTTTTTCTCTTTCCCACCCAAAATAAAATCAAGCCAAGCCACTCCAAGTGCATAAACTGAGATCCTTAAATATATAAAGACCTCCTGTGTATCAGTGGTGGATTCTGACCTAAAGTCAACAAAATCTGATGCTGAAGACTTGCAATAAGATGGTGTAGGGTGCAGGATGAAGAACAATGCCATCCTTCTACCCTCTAACCCCCTTTCCTATAGCTTAAGGAGTGGTTTCAAACGATCTGTAGACTACCTTGTTCACAGTAGTTCACATGTTCTGCACTGTCTTGGTTTCTGGATCAGCCCTGTGAGGCAATTAACAGCTACTGCTTTTAATTAAACTGAAGAGCTACTAAGAACTTAAAAGTAGGCAGATCAGTGAAGGCCATCACAGTAGAATTTCATGCAGCCTCATCTGATATTTCAGTTCTGAGACAAGATTGAGGCTGCAAATACATTTCCATGTTATGTATAAAAATTTTTGTAGAAAGCCAATCCATTTCCCATAAGGGAATGTAGAGAGACGTCTAATTGGAAAAAAAGGCATGTTGCTGGACATGCAGTATGACTTTCATCCTGCTTTAGATTTAATGTTTCTAGAAATTACACTGCTTAAATTAAAGCTAGAGAAGAAGAAACAAGTGTGAAAATTATTAGCTTATATCTATTTTCAAAGCCAAATTTATTATGCACAATCTTTCCTGAACAACACAGACATTAATTTAGCTTTTTCAGTGGTAATATCTCCTTTCCTATTTCTTACTTACTATTGCAGGTCTATATCTTTTCATCTCTTCAAAGTCACTGGAGTGATTTACAATAGTCTTATCAATTTCATGTGAATGGTCTATGGAATGCTGGGATTTGGTCAAATTCTTTCCCACAAGAGGTTTCAATTTGTTCATCATCCCCTCCTGGTATCTGGTTTCGGGACATGATGTGCAGAATTACCTTTAATATCAGTTCTGCAGATACAATGCATTAGCAGAGAAAATTAGACACAATTCCTTTTAGATCTGATGTGCTGCCGTTGTCTTTAAGTTGTCAGGGTGTCGAATTAATGGCAACTGGAGAAGGTTGCCATGACTTAAGGGATCACTGTAAAAGGAAAAACAATCCTTTATATTTTTTCTGAGAGAAAGGAAGGCAGCTGTTACATATCGTTCTGCTGTGAAGCCCCCCCAACGTATTTTTACTTTGTTATGTTACCAGAGGAGAAGTGTGTATGCATGTATGTATATATATATACATATATATATAATTTCTCCTTTACAATTAAAGCAAAATAGCATGTATGTGGTAACTTTAACTTAAAAAGCAGAAAATATATAATTTTAATCTTGATCAAGTAATGTTTTTTATGGTGTATAACTTCGAAAAAGCCTGTTTTCCCCCAAACAACCTGAAAACACAGTATATCAGTTTCTATGAAGTGTGAACCATGCATACAGTTATTAAATAATCTCATTGAATTATAAACGGCATATGATTTCTTAACTTCTGCAGGAGAAATGCATTCTTAAAAAAGCAATTTGAGAATAGCATTCATACAGTACAAGAAGTTCCCAAATGATCCTGGAAAGGTTGGACAAGTGGTCAAGGGCTTTTTGTGAGCTCGAGAAGGGATCTTCGTGTAGACCCTGATTAAGCTGGAGAAGGAGTTCGGAGGTCAGGAGTCCTGGATGTATGATTGTACAAACTGAGTGGGTGAGATTTCTTCAGTGGGTAGAAAGACAGCAAATGCTATTGAAATCCTTAGTTGGAGAAAGCTAAAATGTGCAGGTCAGATTGCACAGCTCTCAGGTTGGACTTAAATACTCTGGTCTCAGTCAATGTGGCCACCAGTTCATTTGGGTAAGTTTGTGTGCCATCTTTTAAAAATGTTTTTAACAATGTAAATTTGGTGAGAGAGTCTACTTTCATATTCACTTCATAGTGTGTATTTATTATAAAGTATAGATGTAATTAAAATAAATTAATACATAGGTACAAGCAAAAAAAATCTACTGTGACACTTTGTAAGCAACAGTAATTTTACTCTCATCCTACGACACTTCACTTACTCTACCTCTGAGAAAACCTCAGTAAATATACAGGATTTGCAATATGTCTGGAAGGTTGGAGTCCTTAGTTTCTGGGTTACCAAATACCTTCTAGAATCCCAAAGTCCTGAAAATCTTCTACCTTAAGCCCCAAAGTAAGGATCCTTAGGGACTGCCTTGTTAAGCACTGAAGCTGAGCTCATATGCTGAGTCAGAGGATAAGGAAACAATTGAGTTTTTATGTAACAAGCCTCATATTAACCAGAATTTTATAAATCAAACCAAAACTCTCAAATTTAATCTGAAATTTACAGTATGTTTTAAGAAGTTCAGATGTAATGTGCTCCACATGTGATACATAGCTGATTAAATACCCTACCATAGTCTGATGTAACAGATGTTTCAAGGGAGTGTCCGGCTGTACCTGTGGCGCTGCCCTGTTTGCATGAATGACTGAGATAAGCTGCAATCAAAAAGAAGACTGGCAATGTTCTGGTTTCATGCAATTGGAGTAAGAGGATTCACAACCTCTGCTGTTAGGCTGATATCAGAAGCATGACTCTCAGATTGCCTACCTTTGACAATGAAGACCTGTAAACCTTTTTCCATGAAGAAGCAAACATCAGTTCTGATCTTTCCTCAGATTGCTTCCTCATAACCAAACCATCAAACTTACAGGTACTGAGCTCCAGCCAGGTAGATTCTCCAAATCTCAATTATGAACTAGATGTTGGGAGAGCCAGCTGGTAACCACAGGGACTTCGTAAAAGAACCCAGCACTGTTACCAGTATCACAAAGCTCCTGGTTTTGGAAACAACCTAGTTTCTCATAGTGGTCTTCCACTGAGCAGGGCAAGTGTCAGAACAGACTCTCCATAAGGGATCCACTGAAGGTGGAACAAGTTCATTTGTCCAACTCTTTAAAAAACTAACCAGAAGAACAGCAGTGTTATCAGCTTGCTAGCATTGGTTATATAAAGTCAGTTAAGATGGTTAATAATTGAAAGCAGAGATCATGAAAGTTTGGTATTTTTTTCCATCGCAAAAATTTTTAGACCTGCAATAAAAAAAAATCTGTATTACCACCGTACTGATGGCTAATGTCAGTTTATCTTCATCACAGATATTTATTAATGGCAAGGAGATAGAAGCTAGCCCAACTTGAGCAAGTCCATTACACGTAAACAAATGCCAACAGTCTTATCAGTCAGAATGAGTGCCTCATACTAGCTCTCAAAATAAAGACAGAAAGCCAGGAATCTAGGAAGGCTTTGAGTGTCAAAATCCAGAACTGCTGCCCAAAAATCTTATGTGAGGTAGGTGACTGCCTAGCTCAGTAAGAATGTATTTTCACAAAGTACTTTTCATTCCAATCTGAAAGTTTCCCTGAGCTTTCACTTCTGTATCGTGTAATAGGGTTACATTTACCCTGAGGAACTTGCTTCAAGAAATTAAGCAGATTCATCACCTCAAGCATAACTGAAATTAGAGAAGAAAATTTGGAAATTAAAAATAAACCAACAGCATTAGTGTATTCACAAAAAGCAGTTTCAAAAGCTGTGTTTCTTTTATCAAACACCCTACCAGCTATATCAGTCAGCTAGGAAGTGTGAGACTTTTTATGTGTTTCAGATGATTTAGAAAGGCCTTCATTCTCACACAACAGTATGACCAGAGCATGGACAGAGATAACTCCATGTTCTGATCTCTGCTCCTGGAATCACATCCACTTTGTGGATTAGTTTTATTCTGATACCTGTTTGATGTAAGAAAATGTAATTAAAAATTATATGTAAAACTGAGATTAGGGCACTGATTGGGACATGTAGGCTTAAAATAATCTTGACTAATTTTTACCTTTTCTCCGGGCAAGCCCTCTTACTGCTAAGATGTTATATAAAAAGCTATTGCAGTTACTGGTCATCTTTTGAAAAAAAAATGGGAAGGTTACTCAGTTCTTGGGAAGAGCAAATATAGATACCAATCTTCAGGAGAAAGTTCTGCATTCTGGGCCATAAATGAAAGGTAATGCTTGAGAACATAATCTGTATGCCCAAGCTCTAGAAATGCTAGAGCTTCAAACAGATCTCTGCTCATAAGGTTCATTATCATCTAGCTTCAACTAGCTTTCTGCTTAACATGGGCTTCTGTCTTGTGCCAAGCCCTAGCCCTCCACTGGCACACTAGAGGAAAAATGCACTCCTGATTCTGGGGTTAGGATCTGCTGTGGATATCAGGCTCTAAAAATTTAAGTTTTCCAGCTCACATTTTCTTCGATATTTTATTGGATAGGACTCTTAGCCCAAGGATCAAGTTGCCAAAGCTGAAAACAATTAGGAAGGACAACTTTTGAAACGGCTGAATCAGAAAAAAGAAATAATCGTATGGAACCTTCTGAAAACATTTTACTAGACTCCCAAATGCCAGTGTTAAACTGACGAAAGAAGGAACCAGAGGTTGTGAAAACAACAGTAAAGTTAAGTGGAGATGAAAGTGGCTAGAAAAATAATAAAAACATGTATAACAGTTGAAAGAAAGGAGAAGTTAATTACAACAAATACAGAGGCAAGGAAAAGCAGGAGACTGGTAAAGGAATTGAAAGGATACAAAGACAAAAGAATATAAGAATATTTAGTTGTGAAGAACTGGGACATTTTTAAGTAAATTGAAACAGAAATTGTCCTCACAATGACACAGGCTTATTGCTAGGCTGATACATTTAGACTCACCAATAATAATATGGAAAAGGCAAAAGTGTCTACTGAATATTTTTACTTTGTAGGAAAAGAATCAGGATTATGATAAAAAAAATCTGTTTCAGATGTAATACAGAAACACTATTTTAATAATTATTTGAATAATACAGAACTCTTAGGAGATTACAAGAAAATTAACAAGGGCAGGAAAGGGTAAACAAGAAATTGGGGTAAATACAGTCGTGTTAACCTGACATCAGTCCTGAGGAAAACAATGGGATGACTGGTATGAGACTTGATTAATAATGAAAGGAGGGAAATGTAATTAATGCCAATCAATGTGGGTTTATGGAAAATAGATCTTGTCAAACTAATTTGATATTTTTGTAAGATTACAAGTTGGGTTGATAAGGTAATAATATTGATACAATATACTTAGATTTCTACAGAACATTTTGTTTCATGGTACAGAATGCATTGGTTAAGAAGGATATAAAATCAACATAGCACACATAATGTGGATTAAAACCTGTCTATCTGACAGACCTCAAGATGTAATAATAAATGGGATATGATCAGCAAGTAGTTCTATTTCTAATAGGACCGTGTAGGTCATGTTCTTGAACTATTATTTCTGAAAACATTTATTGATAATGTTGGGACATTACAAAATTAACTTCTTCGAGGCTTGCAGGAGACAAAAAGACTGGAAAGTAAAAATACACGCAACAAATTACTGAAGCTATTTTTAATAGAAAGCTTGATGTATGTTCATGTTGCTCATACTCCCGGCTCCCTTGTAGCACACCTTTGTGCCAGGCACCTAGCATATACATCAATCTTGTGGCAGAGTAAGTTCAGGCATAGGATAAATCCTACAGTCTTTTTCTGCAGCTGATATCAGGATTTTCCGCTTGGCACCTTTTCATCACCTTGGCATCTTCAGCCATGGATGGAGGGAAGAGGAGATGGATTTGAGAAGTGGTTTTGGCCAAGTGAATGTGTAGGCAGAAGTGGGCCTTGCTAGTCAGCAAGGACCCTTGACAGCTTGGACTATGTGAAACCCAGGACAGTGTGAGCTTCTTTGAGCAATGTTGTAGCTTACCTGGAGAGCTTGGGAGAGGTAGCTTTCATAGAACATAAAATAGCTATTGAGCAGTGCTTCTAGCACTGTTTCTATCACCAAGTAGCTGAACATCTTGCAAACCTGGGACCACCAATGGAGGATTTTTTTTTCCGAGGTGTGTATGAGAACTTTTATTTTCTTTCTTGAGGTGACAGGTTGTCTGTGGAGTGTTCAGCTCATCCACAAAATGTTGGCATCAGGCTCTGGAATGAATCTTATGACCCCAATGGGTGATTTCCCTCAGCGGTAAATCACTTCGCAATGTGCAAGTCTAAAATTGAGATCATGCTGAACTCAAATGAAGTGCTCATGAAGCGTGCACAACAGACATAGTCAGAAATATAATGCAATCACTCAAACCCTTTGCTTTAATATTGTATTTTCTGCAAAAAGCAGGTTCTTTAGGTATACAAAGGGAAGTCATGCCCTAATATCAAGAAGCAGATGTCCTCCTGATGACACCAACTTCTTACTCTGTTTGAACATTTCTTCAATCTTTAGAAGCTTTCCTTAGTGTGTAGTCTTGCTTTTCAGAGACCTTATCACAAGAGGCTAGACCTGGGCTGGACCAGATCATGTTCTGTATCTGAGCTTCTACTACTTCAGTAGAATGAATTCACTTAATGTTTGGGGGTTTGGCCCTGGAGTGAGGCTTAAAGTCAAGAAGGCTGCAAAACCCCAAAATATTTTAAATATTATAAAATTAATATATTTAATATGTCTATATTATTAATATGTAATATTAATAAAAATTAAATAATATATGTGTTATTGTAGGCTTCCAGCATTGTATATGAGATATTACAGATTTGAAAAAACTAGACATGCAAAATTAAGGAATTATTTGTAGCCCAGATATTGGCAAAAAAAAAGAGCATTCACTGCTTGAAAAGCTGGTCATTTCTGTTAAGCACCAACATTTCCATTTTCAAATACAATTGTAACTGTTATTGCTCCTTTGCACTTTCAACTCTACCTCCCAGAGGTTTCTTCCTCCTTATCTTCCTTCTCATCCCATGATGGAAAACAAGCACTGAGGTTTTTGACAGGTGGTGATGGAAATGCAGTGCTCTCTGCCACCCTTACTGTGTCTAATTGTGGACGTAATAGCATGAGCTCCTAAAGCAGGCCCTTAGAGCAGGGACCCTTCCCAAAGGGCCTGGTCATTAAGTACTTCAAGGACCTGAATAGAAAACAAACCTGAAGGATCTTGTGCTACTTTTTTATTTCACACACTTCTTTCCCAAAGGAGCCCTTCTTGTCTGCAGTGTGCTTTGGCATATTCTCCTATTCACATGGCAGAAACTGTGCAAGCTCCATTGGGTGAACAAAATCCCAGTTCTTTAGCTGGCACTTCTCCACCTGGAAGCAGAGGCACCAGTCTTCTCAGGATCATCTGCTGGCCAACTCTTCTAAGCATGCTGTTGCATAGTCTTATCAGAGACTTTTCTGGGTGGAGCAAAGAGATATCAGTGGGATTTCATCAGTCTTTGAAGCTTCCTGACATGACAAAGAACAATTTTGTCATTCATTTAAATTCCCCACAATTCAGGTTGTCCTGTTACGTTCCTCAGACACATCTGCCTAGCAAGGCCATGGTTTGCAACTTTTATCTTACCATGCTGACTGGAATCTCTAGCTGATTTTGCGCTGAGACCAGTGGTTGCAGGAGACATCTCTTCAGACTGTTTTCCCCAGGCATATTACAATGGTGGTGCGGGTTAGGGAAAGGACAGGGAGCATTTGAGGTAAGCCTTTTGCATTAGCAGCATGTCACTTGGACTGCTGGAGTAAGACA
>NW_009260834.1:899751-903235 GCF_000687185.1 Egretta garzetta | reverse complement strand
AGAAAAATGTGTCTATTTTACCTTATCCCTGTGTGACATAAAGTTTCTAATGAAGACACTGCATTTTGGAACTGCTACAGTTGAAGAATGCTATGCCTGTTCTCCCGTTTTGAAACCCCCCACAACCATTCACATTTGAGCTTTCTACAAGTCCGTTCACAAAATGGTAGTTCTGGGAAAATCCTGGGATTGTCAGCTATTGTCAGGTAATCTTTCATTAATGAGTACTTCTCCATAAACTGAGAAACCATCTAGAATTTTTGCTTAATTTAAGATTTAACTTCATTATCTCTGAGAAATTACCTGTGAGGAAAGGCTGATGGGTTGACAGAGCAAAGCTTGGGGCTGTGACAAGTGACCAGGATTAGGCATTTTCTATTCTACGTAATACCCTATCTGATAGCTTGAAATATTGGTCAGTTTGTGGAGGCTTTTTTGCTTGAAGGAGCTGCCAAGATCTGTTTCTCTGCCTCTGTTTACATCCTGGCGGGTTTCTGAGGGTTTTCTTTGTCTCTGGAATCTCTGCTTCAAAGAGGCACTGCAAGTCTCTATTTGCAAACCTTCCTTTGAACCTACACTAGATTTCTCTGGCACTCTTGCATTGCATGGTGAAACCTTGGGAAGGAAAAGACAGTAAGAGTTCCTGATATCATGTCACCAGAAAAATGTAAGTGAAATCCTTGAAAGTGTAAAATTGGGGAACTGGAATTTTAATGAGCAGTTTAGTGAACAGTTATATGGCCTCCATAGGTTCACCTACTTGTGTATTCCATGCAATGCAGATGTCCACCACTGGTAGGGAGAAAATAAGGAAAATGAGAAGGGAGTGTGTTTGTGTCTACAAAATTTGTAAAGAGGCACAAGGAAGAAAAAATGGAAACAATATGATAACTGAGAGTGTTGCAGCATCCCAAGTTACTTTCTTGACATTGCATCTGAACAACTGTTAGTTTTAATGATGCTTGTGTCCTATCTACCTATAGGTAGGAATGGTCAATCCTTCCTGGCTGTCTAAAAAGATCCTTGTCTTGTGTATAATATAAATATGGCTCTCTTTGGCAGTTGAACAGCCAGATACCATACTGGTATCTGGTGTCGTGGTTTAACCCCAGCTGGCAACTCAGCACCTCCCAGCCGCTCACTCACTCCCCCACAGTGGGATGGGGGAGAGAATCAGAAGAGTAAAAGTGAGAGAACTTGTGGGTTGACATAAAGGCAATTTAGTAAGTAAAACAAAAGCCACACAAACAAGCAAAGCAAAGCAAGGAATTCATTCCCTGCTTCCCATGGGCAGGCAGGTGCTCAGTCATCTCCAGGAAAGCAGGGCTCCATCACACGTAATGGTGACTTGGAAAGAAAAACACCATCACTCCCCCCCTTCCTTCTTCTTCCCCCAGCTCTATATGCCGAACATGACGTCATATGGTATGGAATATCACTTTGGTCAGTTGGGGTCATCAGTCCTGGCTGTGTCCCCTCCCAACTCCTTGTACACCCCCCCAGCCTCCTCCCTTGTGGGGTGGGGTGAGAAGCAGAAAAGGTCTTGAATCTGTGTAAGCACTGCTCAGCAATAATGAAAATATCCCTGTATTATCAACACTGCTTCTAGCCCAAATCCAACACATAACCCCATACTAGCTACCATGAAGAAAATTAACTCTATCTCAGGCAAAACCACCACATATGGTAAGCACAGATGTAATCATAGGGATAAAATATGTGTGGGTGTGTATGTTCTTTGAGAAATAATATATGGCCACTGATGGAAAGCAGTGCAATGCATCCGATAAAGAAGGCAAAGCTCAACTTGTGTAATAAGTATGTTATAAATTAGTATAGTATGAATATATCAGATACTACAAATGAGCAGATCACAAAACCATTTACAAATGCCATACTGAATTTTAGCTTAGTGTAAGACATGCCCTTAATGTGTCCTTCTGCATTTTCTGGATCTTTTCAATACCTGCATCTTTAACATTGCTTTCAGTGGATGTGAGATGCTACAACAGTTAAACAATTTTAATTTTGGCCAAAACCCACCTCCAAACCAGTAAATTTTCTCTGCTGGTATTTGATATCCTCATAGTCACTGCTTCTGGATGTGAGACTTTTATTGCTGACACTAGGCAAACACCAGTGCCAACATACGCTTGTGATGTATTGTGCCCTTCCTCTCAGTGTTATAAAAGCTGTATGGACTGAGGTGGCAAAAATAAAGGGGAAAAAAGCATTTTGCTATAATAGAGAAAGAGAAAAAGGATAATGTTGAAAAAGGAAAGAGTAAGATCAAAAGAGAAGTTATCACAGCTAAAAACACCAGTAAAGGGTCCTTGGACCAAAACATTAAGGAATTATTCAGCATCTTGGGTATTCAGACATATATTTTGGAATCATTTTTAGGAAGCAGTATATTGAGTTTTGTACTACATCACAATTTTCTTCTTTTTCCTATTCTCTCCCCCCTCACACCACAGGGGGAGGGGGAGAGTGAACGAACGGCTGTGTGGTGTTTAGCTGCCTGCCAGGTTAAAACACAACAAGGGTATGCAACACAAACTTTATTTATAGGAATAGATATTCCATATTTACATTTTTAGTTCAAAGAAGAGAAGCTTAAGTAGATTCATAACTGCGATAATAGTTGTACTACACATGTATAAGCTGAAAAACACTGTTGCTGGGACCCTTACATTTGACATATGGGAGAAGGCAGCTCACCCAGGCTTCCAAAACCAGAAAGATTGTATTTCCTCATCAAGGCTCTTCCCCTGCCATTCTCTGACCAGGGGAGCTGGCTAAGCAGCATTCTCCAGCGGTAATTATCTCCTCTCCATCACCTTCACCTCACAGGAAGGGAGGCAGCTGCTTGGCTTCAGATCTATTGGTTCATGGCACTGGTACCTGAACCACTCTAGCGCCTTTTCCTCAGGTCCCTTCATTGCTCAGGAAGAACTATCCCATAAGTCCTGATAGCATTAAAATCACATGTAGACCATCTCCTTAGATCAGTCCTGCTGGCTTTCCTTATCCAGTGTGTTTGTAAAGGTGCTGCTGCTGTTTGTTGCCACCCTAGTTCCCTGCCACAAGGAAGGGAAAATAATAATAACAACAACGATGACAACAACAGTAATAACAACAACAACAACAATATTTATATATCTATAATTATACAAAAAACAAATGATGCACAATGCAATTGTTCACCACCTGCCAACAAACTACAGGCTGGTTAGTCTCACCTCTGTCCCTGGAAAGGTGATGGAACAACTCATTCTGAGTGTCCTCTCCAAGCAAGTGGATGAAAAAAAGATCATCAGGAGTACCCAGCACGGATTCACCAAGGGGAAATCATGCCTGACCAATCTGTTAGCCTTCTATGATGGCATGACTGGCTGGGTAGATGAGGGGAGAGCGGTCGATGTTGTCCACCTTGACTTCAGCAAAGCTTTTGACACTGTCTCCCATAACACCCTCATAGGGA
>NW_009260834.1:892408-899553 GCF_000687185.1 Egretta garzetta | reverse complement strand
AACCCCATGCACCAGTACAGGCTGGGGGGTGACCTGCTCGATAGCAGCTCTGCTGAGAGGGGCCTGGGAGTCCTGGTGGGCAATAAGCTGACCATGAGCCAGCAATGTGCCCTTGTTGCCAAGAAGGCCAATGGTATCCTGGGGTGTATTAAGAGGAGTGTGGCCAGCAGGTCGAGGGAGGTTCTCCTCCCCCTCTACTCTGCCCTGGTGAGACCCCACCTGGAGTACTGTGTCCAGTTCTGGGCTCCCCAGTTCAAGAAAGATGAGGAACTCCTAGAAAGAGTCCAGAGGAGGGCAACTAGGATGATAAAGGGACTGGAGCACCTCCCCTATGAGGAAAGGCTGAGAGAGTTGGGCTTGTTCAGCCTGAAGAAGAGAAGACTGAGAGGGGACCTTATCAACACATACAAATATCTGAAGGGCGGAAGTCACGAGGATGGAAGCAGTCTGTTTGCAGTGGTGTCCAGCGACAGGACTAGGGGCAATGGGTGCAAACTGAGACATAAGAGGTTTCAGTTGAATATGAGGAAAAACTTCTTTACTTTGAGGGTGACAGAGCACTGGAACAGGCTGCCCAGGGAGGTTGTGGAGGCTCCTTCTCTGGAGATATTCAAAGCCCGCCTAGATGAAGTCCTGTGTAGATTGCTCTAGGAGAGCCTGCTCTAGCAGGGGGGTTGGACTAGATGATCTCCCGAGGTCCCTTCCAACCCTTGCCATTCTGTGATTCTGTGATTCTGTGAAATGCCCAGCCAGTTCCTGAGCAGCAGTCCCCCCCGCCCTGGCCATCTCACCCCAGTTTATACTGAGCATGACAACATATGGTATGGAATAACTCTTTGGTCAGTTCCAGTCAGCTGTCCTGCCTGTGCCCCTTCCCAGCTTCTTGTTGACTAGTGTAAGGATTACTTAGTAATGACTAAACCATCAGTGTGTTATCAACATTCTTCTGGTACTAAATCCAAAACACAACACTGTACCAGCTACTAAGAAGAAAATTAACTCTATCCCAGCCAAAACCAGGACAATCCTCTAAGTGGTTTGTCTACATATTGATTAATGACTACTCATTTACCTCAAGCATTATAAGTCTTTGAAAAGGATCTGAAAAGACAGCATGTAAAATGCAAATGGAGGATCTGTCACATGGAAAAATTTGTTATATACAATAATTTTCTAAAATAATTTCCTTTCTGCAATGAAATATTACACATTGAAACAGACACCATTCAAGAGTTGATGCATTTATACATTCAATAAATAGTAAGCAGTCAGTTGTGATGTAGCTAGCAATCAGATAAAAATGATGATATATCTCAGTCACTTCTTAATTATTCTAATTGCTTGTTAAGATGTTTGCAAGTTATTGGGTTAAGATGCGTGTTGTTAATTGGTATTGGAAAGTTGTTCTTTTACCAGCTGAAGAAGACAACAGCTCTCCAGAGTCCTCTACAAGAATGAATTTTCTCAAAAGTCACCTGTAACTGAGTAAGGCTCCAATGCAGACAAGCCTGTGATGAGTTTCGTTGTTCCTGCACTGTGTTGGCTAACTCAGGTCTTCAAATAAGTTAGCTGATGCATTGGTAGTAATTTTAGTTGCCACAGAAACTTTGTCCTGACTAGATGAGACCTTCTTTGGTCAAATTTTCTTAAGTCGGTTGCTTGGCCTGTCATATCCTAAAGGCATTGCCTCATTTGGTATTGTCATAGTCCACTTCCAGTGCTAGCAATGGTGTAACCCTATACTTGTACCTTAATGAAATGCTTGTCATTACCTTGTCAGGGCTATAATTTCTGAAATTATTTGGGTCTTTGTTTTAGGTTTTTTTGAATTTGTTTTGTTTTGTTTTTAAATGTCTTAGTTGTAAAGTCTGTGAAAAGTAGGTTCTGATTGGATTTTTTTTTTTCCTTTCTTTTTGCCCCCTGCAGTAGTAGAGTTTCTTACAAGACAATTATTTTCTGGTCAGAAACTCTTACCTCTTGCACATTCTGTTTAACTTCAAAACCAGCTGGGACTTCAGACTTGTTCTTGAGTTCAGCATCTTGTCATATACTTGAGTACACTTTGATTGATACAGATACAAGGTTCATGTAACCATACAAGAAAAACATTATAGACTCATGGAGAGGCAATTGTCATCAGCAAGCCCATGTACCTGGTCTGAGATGAATTTCCAGATCAAAATGTGTATTTCCTTTTTGCTTTCTGACAGAGAGTAGTACTTGACAGGTTTCTGGTTCTTCAGAAGTCTCTTGATGGCTGGAAGAAGTGACAGCCCTCAGATCGGAATGGAGTGCAACAGGCTACTGTGTTCTTGTACAAATCAAAGCACTCCTTCAAACTTGAACCCTCTTTTCAGAGTTAGAAAACGTATAGGGGAAAAATGGTTGTTAAACTTTAAGCATCACAGATGAATGTTAAATATTCAGGTTTGAATGAACTGTGCAAGAGTCTTAGGCTGCTAAAGTTGGTCTGAATATCTTTCAGGAGACAGCAAGAATGAAAATATTTTTTTTGGATTTGATAATATATTGTTAGCAGTGTGTATAGTTTCACAAATATTTCTTTGACAATTTTGATAGAATTAAAAATTGAAAAGTCTTTTTCTTTCTGGCACTATCCCATTTATTCAAAAGACAGGCAAATTTTTAAAAATAATGAATAATTTTAAGATGAAAATTGTTACCTCTTCCCAGGTTGCAGAATAGACTCTCTTTTATTTATTTTTTTTAATTTTTGGAAAAAATAGTATTTTTAAATGGTTTTGTAGACTTTTTTTTAAACTGTTTGTAAAAATAACCTAGCTTTTTCTGTCCAGTTTTGAAGAATTTTCAAAAGCTGCTGAATTATCTAAAAGTAACATTTTTCATCAAAGTTGCTTTTTAAAAATAATGAATAATTTTAAGATGAAAATTGTTACCTCTTCCCAGGTTGCAGAATAGACTCTCTTTTATTTATTTTTTTTTAATTTTTGGAAAAAATAGTATTTTTAAATGGTTTTGTAGACTTTTTTTTAAACTGTTTGTAAAAATAACCTAGCTTTTTCTGTCCAGTTTTGAAGAATTTTCAAAAGCTGCTGAATTATCTAAAAGTAATATTTTTCATCAAAGTTGCAAACACTGATAAAGGTACTATGTAGAGTTAAGTTCTTTATTTTCATACAGTTATTGTATAAATAAGTATTGCATTTAGTGCTTTGGAACTGTGTTGTTTTGATCAAGAGTGCATGTGTATATCAAAACCTACAGACATGGAGTGTGGTTTGTGAAAGAGATGTCACAAAATACACAGATCACGCTTGGCTTCAGCTGCTGGTACTCCTCATGTAACCTGCCATGTAACCTGCAGGCCAGGGATTACCAGGGATCTAACTCAGAGTCCAGCTTTATGAAGCACCGCCATAGGACCTTAGCCCTGCTTTATGGCATATAAATGTTGTTCGGCTGTGAGAGAGTACATAAGCTAACACTATGCAGGACAAGAAAAGTAAAACCAGACAGAAGTAACATTGTTGACAGAGAAAAAAAGATGGGCACTGGAAGCTGATCTCCCATTGAGTCCAAGGATCAACGTGTTTCAAGGCTGATACTTCCCCACTTGACAAACAACTCCCATACTCACAGGGGTGGTGGGCATACTGGTGCTTTGTATAGTAGTTCATTAATCCATGAGCATGCCATCTATGCTGGGTATATGTTTAAAATGAAAAAGGACATGTCATGTACTTAAAAACTACATGCAATCCTGCTTGCACAGGCTATGTCCATGGTAAAGAATACCCAAGTAAAAGCGATTCAGCAGAGACATGCGAACATTTTAATTGTCCTGGCATGAATCTAGGATGATAGACGACCTAATACCCAAACATCTTGCCTTAGGGCTTTTGCAGTCCTTTCTTTTTTTAATGCAGGGGTGCCTTTCTACTTATTTGGACTCTGGTTACGGTGCCCCACATTGGGTATTGATCGGTAAGAAATTGAAACAAATTGGGGTGTATTGCTGGTGGTTTACATTGAGCCATCACAATATTTGAATGAAGCTTTGGGATCAGCTCAGAAATAAGCTTGCTGCCAGCGATGAAATATTCACTTAGCTATTGTCTGTTATTTATTTATCTACAAAAAGAAGCAATTTAGTGGGATATGGGGATAAATTTACTTTTGTGAATTAAGTAAACACCTACCGGCTTGTGTATGGGTGGAACCTGTCATCTCTTTCTGTGTTATTCAGACAATGAGCATGGAATAAGGAGGGCAAAACACCTGAATGAAGTAATTAGCAGATGACATAACCATATCATATCAAAGGCTGTTTTTTGGAGTTGCTTAAAGAATTGACTGACCAAATATTGTGTGGTGACTTAGGCTTGTGTGGCAGTGTGCAGTATATTTTTGAACAGGCCTGATATTTTCTTTATTGCCGCATAAACAAGGTTTCATTAACCCAAGACAACTGGCAGGAAATGATCATTGGGATTATTTGTATTCTTTAGAAGGAAGCTTGCAATGTGAGTCGTCTTTTCCAGTTGGTACCAATTTGGTTTGAAGCATGCAAAGAAACTGGAAAACATTCATTGACATGTGCAGGCATGAGAGCACAGTGCTCAAAACCATTTTACCAAGATTATAGTTAGGGAATTGCCACCTCCAGTCTGGGGAGCCCAAAGGAAATGCTTTGAAGTTTTCTGAACTTTGTTTTTGGAACTCTGAAGATAATTAGCATCCAAGCATTCTAGCAGTTTGTAATACATCAGTAAGAACTGTGGTTTATGACTTCTGTGCTATTTTTCTCTCAGGGGTACCTCAACTCTTTCAGATCTATTATTGGGGATCAAGACTGGCCTACAAGAATGCCTGGACTTTGTTTTTCAGTGATCACTTGTACCTGTTGCATTGTTTTTACCACAGTCTCTTTGTGACTCAGTTTCCTATCTTTAGTAATGACATTTGACCAACTTCATGGAGATGTCTTGAAATCAAGGATTGAAATGCCAAATGCCAAAGTCCTTACTGAAGAGCAGAAGCTAATCATAATTTCTCTAATTGAAATTATAAGGATAATTTAGTATGAAAATATTGATTTTTCACGTAAGACAAAAGAGGGTGGAACGTCACCATTTTTTTCTCACTAGCATTTAACAGGTTTTTCTAGGGACCTGGGGCACTGGGTGGGAAACAGAAAAAAGAAAATGTCAGTTTTTACATACAGAATTCCCCAAGTCAAAACTGATTCAGATGTCTTATACTCGTCTCCCCAGGTGAGAGGAGATTTTCTCCACCAAAGTGTCAAAAGCACTGCAAAGAGCTAATTTTACTATGTTTGCTTTATGTGTGAAATAAAATGTTCCACATTGCCCTGTTTAACAGTACTGAGACAATGCCCATCTGTTCTAGCAATGGGGATCTCTCTGATGGAATGTCTCCCCTCTATTCAACATACATAAACATCATGTGGAAATTGAATTCTTATTGTAACAGGTAAACAATAAGATTTTAAAAGGTCTGAGGATAAGATTAACATATTGTTACAACACTAAAGTTTGATTTAAGCAATTCTGATTTCTTGAGAGGGTTCTTCATATAATATCTATTTTGCATGTGATACAAACCCCGACTGAGGCTGTAAAAAAAGTTGTTATCACTCAAACATTACTTTCTAATTAGCCAACGAGAACAATTAGGAAATGTTTCAGGTAACTTTAATCTCTCTGCCTGGCTACACATTGTTCATTTTTTATGTCAACAAGTACATGCTGATATTTTAAAACAGATCTCTGTATGCTAATTTTCCTATTTCCCCATCTAAAAGACTATAGCCTCCTGACTGTTAATTCCAGTTGACAGTGAATGGTTTTGTTTCTTATTCACCTCAAAATAATGTATTGTTGTGAAGTGATTTATAATAAACAGTATCTAGGAAAAAACTATGATGCTGATCAGTTTTGACAACTAAAAATGCATTATTAATGGAATAATAACATTGGAAGCATCTTGAAAACAGGCTGATTGTGAGGAGTTTATTTTTCTGTTCAGACCCAGATCCATTCTTTTAGTTTAGAGATACTTCTGGGTGGACAGGTCATTACAGAGAAGAATGCCAAAATTATTGCATGTTAGAAAGTCTTGTGATGCTGCCTGTCAAATATAGAATGATAGGTACACTTAAAATAAAGTCAGATACATTATTCCCATTAAAATCCACTTTTACAATATCTGGTTTGACATATAGAATAGATATTTTAAGTGGGTATATATGTCAGAAAGTGAAATTGCATTAACTGCTTGATTTTACTTAATGGCTGTTGATGAAAGATACCATTTCTTTTTCTTCTATGCACAGTCATATATGAATATAAATACAGGAACAAATATTTGAATAACAACACAGGTCAGTGCATCTCTCTGACATTTTTGCTATTGAAGTAAATGTAAAGCTAAACCTTGAAGTGAAACTACATATGAATTTATCCTCTGCAGTTGTAACAGAGGACAAGCACTAATACAAATTTGCAATATGCTTACTCATACATTTAAGGTATAGTATCCTTGATATGATTTGCAGATACAGCACCATATTTAAAGCTCATATTTTAAGTCAGGATGAATTCTAAGCTACTGTTGTTATGTAATTCACTAAAAATATTTATGCCAATAGTCAAATTATGATGTCTTAACAGCCGTTCTCTAGGAAGACCACTTTACCATTGTTATTGGATTTTATATTAATTGTAGTATGTACTTTATTGAATTTGCTGAAGTGCTTTGCTGGATATTCTCCAAACACTAACAGCCAAATGAAATTATATAAAAAGGGTCAGCTATATTTAAGGGTATGTGAAAGTGCTTTAGAGAGTGGTTATAATTAAAGAGGTTGTAAACTAACACACAGAGTGCAAATGTCACTGCACCCCTATGCTTTCCTTAACTTACATAATTGGAAGGAATTTATCAGGAATGACTCAGTGAAATTTCAGGGCCTGATGAAGGATACACCTAAAATCTTTCATAAACATTTTTGCAATTTTAAGCAATAGAAAGATAGTCATGTCTGCCATATTCAGCATAAAACACTGTGCATAAAATGCATCTCTAAATGCACTTAACGTTGCTTGGATGAGAACAAACAACATTAATAGCTTAAAAGTGAT
>NW_009260834.1:891920-892377 GCF_000687185.1 Egretta garzetta | reverse complement strand
ACTCTTAGTATGTGTTTATAAGGAAAAGGATTGGTAGTCCATGTGCTAGCATCATTGCTGCTTTATCCAGCATCTTGGACTGCTGAGGTATGAATCTGCTCCTAACCAGGGGTAGGATAGTCAGTGGAGAAGGCAGGTTTCCCAGCGGGACAGATTTAAGGATGGGGAATCCTAGCAGAAAAATAACATGTAAACTTCAGATTTAGGAGCTAATTTGCACAAATTTTCAGGGAAAGACTACTTGAACTAAGCCTGCCAGGACTTTTATCACTGGGTTATTCCAAAGGCAAATTCACGTTTTCCCATTTGATATGTATGTAAGTTAGAAAGGGAGTATATAACCATTTTCTGCTGCAGTCTTATGATATCATTAAAACTGCATGGTCTACCTGAAGGCAGTTATTCTTTTAACAATTTCACTTAAAACTAAGAAAACACATAAGACTTTAAAGTAGAT